>NW_025745342.1:257017-267017 GCF_021184085.1 Oncorhynchus gorbuscha
TTAGCAGACGCTCTTATCCGGAGAGACTTACAGTTGCAGAACATTCATCTTCAGATAGCTAGGTGAGAAGCCCATTCATCTTCAGATAGCAAAGTGAGACGACCATTCATCTTCAGATAGCTAGGTGAGACGACCATTCATCTTCAGATAGCTAGGTGGGACGACCATTCATCTTCAGATAGCAAAGTGAGACGACCATTCATCTTCAGATAGCAAAGTGAGACGACCATTCATCTTCAGATAGCTGGGTGGGACGACCATTCATCTTCAGATAGCTAGGTGAGACGACCATTCATCTTCAGATAGCTGGGTGGGACGACCATTCATCTTCAGATAGCTAGGTGGGACGACCATTCATCTTCAGATAGCTGGGTGGGACGACCATTCATCTTCAGATAGCTAGGTGAGACGACCATTCATCTTCAGATAGCTAGGTGGGATGACCATTCATCTTCAGATAGCTAGGTGGGACGACCATTCATCTTCAGATAGCTGGGTGAGACGACCATTCATCTTCAGATAGCTAGGTGGGACGACCATTCATCTTCAGATAGCTAGGTGGGACGACCATTCATCTTCAGATAGCTAGGTGGGACGACCATTCATCTTCAGATAGCTAGGTGGGACGACCATTCATCTTCAGATAGCTAGGTGGGACGACCATTCATCTTCAGATAGCTGGGTGAGACGACCATTCATCTTCAGATAGCTAGGTGAGACAACCACATACAGTACATTCATATTCAGACCCTTTGACTTTTTCCGTTACGTTACAGCCTTATTCTAAAATGGCTTAAAGAGTTTTTCTTCCTCATCAATATACACACAATACTCCATAATGACAAAGTAAAAACAGGTTTTTAGAAACTTTTGCAAATGTATAAAAAATGTAAAATGTAAATATTATATTTACATAAATATTCAGACCCTTTATTCAGTACTTTGTTGAAGCACCTTTGGCAGCGATTACAGCCTCTAGTCTTCTTGGGGTATGAAGCTACAAGCTTGGTACACCTGTATTTGGGGAGTTTCTCCCATTCTTCTCTGCAGATCCTCTCAAGCACTGTCAGGTTGGATGGGGAGCGTTGCTGCACAGCTATTTTCAGGTCTCTCCAGAGATGTTCGGTTGGGTTCAAGTCCGGGCACTGGCTGGGCCACTCAAGGAATTTCAGAGAATTGTTCGGAAGCCACTCCTGCGTTGTCTTGGCTGTGTGCTTAGGGTCGTTGTCCTGTTGGAATGTGAACCTTCGCCCCAGTCTGAGGTCCTGAGCACCCTGTGTCATGTTTTGTCATTAATTATCATGTCTTGTCCCTGTGCTTCCCCTTCTATTCGTTTCCCTCTGCTGGTCTTATTAGGTTCTTTCCCTCTTTCTATCCCTCTCTCTCCCCCTCCCTCTCTCACTCTCTCGCTCTCTCTTCTCTCTGTTATGCAGGTGAATGAGGACCCAAACGCGACTTGGCGAAAACAGAGTTTTTAATCCAGTAAAGATACTTTACAAAACAAAAGGCATAATACTACTCGTAAAGACGAGAACAGACTGGAGACTTGATCAAGAACTGCAGGTTGCCTCGGGAAGGCACTTGAACCTAGCAGACTCAGACACCTGCTCACCACGCAGCATCTGAGGGAAACACGACACGACAGGGCAATACATAGACACAGCACGGTGAATTATAGACAAGGATCCGACAGGGCAGGAACGGAAAACAAGGAGAGAAATAGGGACTCTAATCAGGGAAAAGGATCGGGAACAGGTGTGGGAAGACTAAATGATTGATTAGGGGAATAGGAACAGCTGGGAGCAGGAACGGAACGATAGAGAGAAGAGAGAGCGAGAGAGTGAGAGAGGGAGGGGGAGAGAGAGGGATAGAAAGAGGGAAAGAACCTAATAAGACCAGCAGAGGGAAACGAATAGAAGGGGAAGCACAGGGACAAGACATGATAATTAATGACAAAACATGACACCCTGGAGTAGGTTTTTTGGCAAACTCCAAGCAGACTGTCATGTGCCTTTTACTGAGGAGTGGCTTCCGTCTGGCCACTCTACCATAAAGGCCTGATTGGTGGAGTGCTGCAGAGATGGTTGTCCTTCTGGAAGGTTCTCCCATCTCCACAGAGGACCTCTACAGCTCTGTCAGAGTGACCATCGGGTTCTTGGTCACCTCCGTGAGCAAAGCCCTTCTCCCCGATTGCTCAGTTTGGCCGGGCGACCAGCTTCTTCCATTTAACAATGATGGAGGCCACTGTTCTTGGGGACCTTCAATGCTCCAGAATGGTACCCTTCCCCAGATCGGTGCCTCGACACAATCCTGTCTCGGACCTCCACTGGCAATTTCTTCGACCTCATGTCTTGGTTTTTGCTCTGACATGCACTGTCAACTGTGGGGCCTTATATACACAGGCGTGTGCCTTTCCAAATCCTGTCCAATCAATTGAATTTACCACAGGTGGACTCCAATCAAGTTGTAGAAACATCTTAAAGGGTGATCAATGGGAACAGGATGCACCTGAGCTCAATTTCAAGTGTCATAGCAAAGAGTCTGAATATTATGTAAATTAGGTGCCTTATGTAAATTAGGTGCATTATGTAAATTAGGTGCATTATGTAAATTAGCTTGTGAAAGTATTCACCCCCCTTGGCATTTTTCCTATTTTATTGCCTTACAACCTGGAATTAAAATATATATTTTTTGAGGGGTATCATTTGATTTACACAACATGGCCACCCCCCTCCTCTTTGAAGATGCAAAATATTTTGTAAACATGATGAACTGGAGCTCAATTGCGAGTCTCATAGCAAAGGGTCTGAATACTTATGTAAATTAGGTGCCTTATGTAAATTAGGTGCATTATGTAAATTAGGGAATTTATGTTTTTACATGTTTAATACATTTCGTAAACATTTTTTAAAAATCTGTTTTTTACACTTTGTCATTATGGGTTTATTGTGTGAAGATTGATGAGGATTGAAAAAAAAAAGTTATTTAATCCATTTTAGAATAAGGCTGTAACGTAACAACATGTGGGAAAGGGGGAGGGGTCTGAATACTCTGTTTCACAGTCTAGTAGGAAAAGACAACAGGTTTTATTCAGGAGGGGCGGAACGGCCAAGAGGGCTCGGGGTTGTTGAGTCTGAAGGGAGGAGCAGTTCCCCTTGCTGTCGTCTGAACGTGTGCGTGTGTGTGTGTGTGTGTGTGTGTGTGTGTGTGTGTGTGTGTGTGTGTGTGTGTGTGTGTGTGTGTGTGTGTGTGTGTGTGTGTGTGTGTGTGTGTGCGTGTGTGCGTGCGTGCGTGCGTGCGTGTGTGTGTGTGTCGTCTTTGACATGGGGGTTACAGCAGTTTTCTTTCGTTTTATACTGCTCCCCCCTCACAGTCTGCAGTTTCCTGTCAACGTGTCACCACGGTTACCATAAGCCGACCCAGTTACAGGAACAAGGCTTGTTTCTCTTTGAGACCCCAGAACACAGTCATAACACAGCACATAACACAGCCATGACACAGTCAGAACACAGCCCAGAACACAGTCAGAACACAGCCCAGAACACAGTCATAACCTTTAAACAGCACAGTCAAGGGGCGTCCACATACTTATGGCCATACAGTACCAAGTATTTAAACAGCACAGTCAAGGGGTGTCCACATACTTATGGCCATACAGTACCAGTCTTTAAACAGCACAGTCGAGGGGCGTCCACATACTGTTGGCCATATAGTGTCCATACAGTACCAGTCTTTTGTCTCTCAGCAGTTGGTTGAGCTGCTCTTTTCATTCTCCTCTACTTCGGGTTTCACTTCTCTCTCTCTCTCGCTCTCACTTCTCTCTCGCTCTCTCCCTCTCACTTATTTCTCTCCCTCTCCCTCTCTCTCTCTCTCTCTCTCTCTCTCTCTCTCTCTCTCTCTCTCTCTCTCTCTCTCTCTCTCTCTCTCTCTCTCTCTCCTCTCCTCTCTCTCACTCCCTCCCTTATTTCTCTCCCTCTCCCTCTCTCTCTCTCACTCTCACTTCTTTCTCTTCTTCTCTCTCTCTCTCTCTCTCTCTCTCTCTCTCTCTCTCTCTCTCTCTCTCTCTCTCTCTCTCTCTCTCTCTCTCTCTCTCTCTCTCTCTCTCTCTCTCTCACTCTCACTTCTTTCTCTCTTCTTCAAGACGCTGTAGTTTCGGTCTCTCTCTCTCGATCCAGTTGCTGAGTCATTGCAAAACTGTAAGACAGAGAGGGAGCAATAGAAGCATTCCAGTATATTGTCCTTCTCGTTTCCTTTCATAAATAGGTTCCGTGTTCTGTCTGCTAAACAGCTCACCACCAGCAAAACGACAGCAATTAAATATCTAACATATTTATCTAAAAAGTATCTTTATATCGTTCTATGTCATCCCTATGTCTCCTATGTCTCCTTATGTCATCCCATGTCTCTCTATGTCTTCCCATGTCCCTGTATGTCATCCCATGTTTATCTATGTCATCCCATGTGTCTCTATGTCATCCCATGTCTCTCTATGTCATCCCATGTCTCTCTATGTCATCCCATGTCCCTGTATGTCATCCCATGTCTCCCTATGTCATCCCATGTCTCTCTATGTCATCCCATGTCTCACTATGTCTTCCCATGTCTCACTATGTCATCCCATGTCTCTCTATGTCTTCCCATGTCTCTCTATGTCATCCCCCGTCTCTCTATGTCATCCCACGTCTCTCTATGTCATCCCATGTCCCTGTATGTCATCACATGTCTCTCTATGTCATCCCATGTCTCTCTATGTCTTCCCATGTCTCCCTATGTCATCCCATGTCCATCTATGTCATCCCATGTCTCTCTATGTCTTCCCATGTCTCTCTATGTCATCCCATGTCCTTGTATGTCACCACATGTCTCCCTATGCCATCCCATGTCTCCCTATGTCTTCCCATGTCTCTCTATGCCATCCCATGTCTATCTATGTCTTCCCATGTCTCCCTTTGTCATCCCATGTCTCTCTATGTCATCCCATGTCTCTCTATGTCATCCCATGTCCCTGTATGTCATCCCATGTCTCTCTATGTCATCCCATGTCTCTGTCATCCCACATCTCTCTATGTCATCCCGTGTCCCTGTATGTCATCCCATGTCTCTCTATGTCATCCTACGTCTCTCTATGTCATCCCATGTCTCTCTATGTCACCCCACATCTCTCTATGTTACCCCTTGTCTCCCTATGTCATCCCATGTATCTCTATGTCATCCCATGTCTCCCTATGCCATCCCATGTCTCCCTATGTCTTCCCATGTCTCTCTATGTCATCCCATGTCTCTCTATGTCATCCCATGTCTCTCTATGTCATCCCATGTCCCTGTATGTCATCCCATGTATCTCTATGTCTTCCCATGTCTCTCTATGTCATCCCATGTCTCTGTCATCCCACGTCTCTCTATGTCATCCCATGTCCCTGTATGTCATCACATGTCTCTCTATGTCATCCCATGTCTCTCTATGTCTTCCCATGTCTCACTATGTCTTCCCATGTCTCACTATGTCATCCCATGTCTCTCTATGTCTTCCCATGTCTCTCTATGTCATCCCCCGTCTCTCTATGTCATCCCACGTCTCCCTATGTCATCCCATGTCCCTGTATGTCATCACATGTCTCTCTATGTCATCCCATGTCTCTCTATGTCTTCCCATGTCTCCCTATGTCATCCCATGTCCATCTATGTCATCCCATGTCTCTCTATGTCTTCCCATGTCTCTCTATGTCATCCCATGTCCTTGTATGTCACCACATGTCTCCCTATGTCATCCCATGTCTCTCTATGTCAACCCATGTCTCTCTGTCTTCCCATGTCTCTCTATGTCATCCCATGTCTCCCTATGTCATCCCATGTCTCTCTATGTCATCCCATGTCTCCCTATGCCATCCCATGTCTCCCTATGTCTTCCCATGTCTCTCTATGCCATCCCATGTCTATCTATTTCTTCCCATGTCTCCCTTTGTCATCCCATGTCTCTCTATGTCATCCCATGTCTCTCTATGTCATCCCATGTCCCTGTATGTCATCCCATGTCTCTCTATGTCATCCCATGTCTCTGTCATCCCACATCTCTCTATGTCATCCCGTGTCCCTGTATGTCATCCCATGTCTCTCTATGTCATCCTACGTCTCTCTATGTCATCCCATGTCTCTCTATGTCACCCCACATCTCTCTATGTTACCCCTTGTCTCCCTATGTCATCCCATGTATATCTATGTCATCCCATGTCTCCCTATGCCATCCCATGTCTCCCTATGTCTTCCCATGTCTCTCTATGTCATCCCATGTCTCTCTATGTCATCCCATGTCTCTCTATGTCATCCCATGTCCCTGTATGTCATCCCATGTATCTCTATGTCTTCCCATGTCTCTCTATGTCATCCCATGTCTCTGTCATCCCACGTCTCTCTATGTCATCCCATGTCCCTCTATGTCATCCCATGTCTCTCTATGTCATCCTACGTCTCTCTATGTCATCCCATGTCTCTCTATGTCACCCCACATCTCTCTATGTCATCCCATGTCCCTTTATGTCATCCAATGTCTCTCTATGTCATCCCACATCTCTCCATGTCATCCCATGTCCCTGTATGCCATCCCATGTCTCTCTATGTCACCCCTGTATGTCATCCCATGTCTCCCTATGTCATCCCATGTCTCTCTATGTCATCCCATGTCTCCCTATGCCATCCAATGTCTCCCTATGTCTTCCCATGTGTCTCTATGCCATCCCATGTCTCTCTATGTCTTCCCATGTCTCCCTTTGTCATCCCATGTCTCTCTATGTCATCCCATGTCTCTCTATGTCATCCCATGTCCCTGTATGTCATCCCATGTCTCTCTATGTCATCCCATGTATCTTTATGTCTTCCCATGTCTCTCTATGTCATCCCATGTCTCTGTCATCCCACGTCTCTCTATGTCATCCCATGTCCCTCTATGTCATCCCATGTCTCTCTATGTCATCCCACGTCTCTCTATGTCATCCCATGTCTCTCTATGTCATCCCACATCTCTCGATGTCATCCCATGTCCCTGTATGTCATCCCATGTCTCTCTATGTCATCCCATGTCTCTCTATGTCATCCCACGTCCCTGTATGTCATCCCATGTCTCTCTATGTCACCCCTGTATGTCATCCCATGCCTCTCTATGTCATCCCATGTCTCTCTATGTCATCCCATGTCTCTGTATGTCAACCCATGTCTCTCTATGTCATCCCATGTCTCTCTATTTCATCCCATGTCTCTCTATGTCATCCCATGTTTCTCTATGTCACCCCTGTACGTCATCCCATGTCTCTCTATGTCATCCCATGTCCCTGTATGTCAACACTTGTCTCTCTATGTCATCCTATGTCTCTCTATTTCATCCCATGTCTCTCTATGTCATCCCATGTCCCTGTATGTCATCCCATGTCTCTCTATGTCACCCCTGTATGTCTGTGTTTCAGGTGATAGATACCTTGTCCATTCTGTCCCAGTCCCCCATCTCCATCCAGAAGGGTTTCCAGTAAGTTACTCTATAAACTCAACCATTCTCCTTTCTTCTTTATTGGAATGTAGAACACTACCTCTATAAACTCAACCATTCTCCTTTCTTCTTTATTGGAACGTAGAACACTATCTTTATAAACTCAACCTTTCTCCTTTCTTCTTTATGGAACACTACCTCTATAAACTCAACCATTCTCCTTTCTTGGAACGTAGAACACTATCTTTATAAACTCAACCATTCTCCTTTCTTCTTTATTGGAACATAGAACACTATCTTTATAAACTCAACCATTCTCCTTTCTTCTTTATTGGAACGTAGAACACTACCTCTATAAACTCACCCATTCTCCTTTCTTGGAACGTAGAACACTACCTTCATGTCTTCTCTCTCTCTCTCTCTCTCTCTCTCTCTCTCTCTCTCTCTCTCTCTCTCTCTCTCTCTCTCCTCCTCCACCTCCCCCTCCTCTCTCCGCTCTCTCCCCCCTCCCCCTCCTCCTCTCTCTCCTCTCTCTCTCCCCACCTCCCCCTCTCTCTCCGCTCTCTCTCCCCACCTCCCCCATCTCCCCACCTCCCCCCTCTCCCCCTCTCTCTCCCTCTCTCTCTCTCCAGGTATTTCCCAATAGATGGCTGTATTGCTGATGATGACATCTACAACGGTCTCTCTGACCAGATTGAGTAAGTTACTGTGTGTTTAAAAAAAAAAAATTTTTTTAATTGTACCTTTATTTTACTAGGCAAGTCAGTTAAGAACAAATTCTTATTTTCAATGGCGGCCTAGGAACAGTGGGTTCAGGGGCAGAACGACAGCTCGGGGATTTGAACTTGCAACCTTTTGGTTACTAGTCCAACTCTCTAACCACTAGGCTACCCTGCCGCCCCATGTGATGTTGAATCATAATGACTAATTTGATCCTCCCTCTCTCTCCCCCTCCCCTTTCTCTCTCCCTCCCCTCTCTCTCATCCTCCTCTCTCTCTCTCTCTCCCTCCCTCCCTCTCTCTACCTCCCCCTCTCTCTCCCTACCCTCTCTCTCTCCCTCCCTCCCCTCTCTCTCTCCCTCCCCCTCTCTCTCCCTCTCTCTCTCTCCCTCCCCTTTCTCTCTCCCTCCCCTCTCTCTCATCCTCCCCCTCTCTCTCCCTTCCTCCCCTCTCTCTCCCTTCCTCCCTCTCTCTCCCCCTCCCCTTTCTCTCTCCCTCCCATCTCTCTCATCCTCATCTCCTTCCCTCCCTCTCTCCCTCCCCTCTCTCCCCCTCTCTCCCCCATCTCTCTCCCTCCTCTCTCTCCATCCTCTCCCTCCCCCTCCCCCCTCTCTCCCTCCTTTCCCTCCCCCTCACCCCTCTCTCCCCCTCCCCTCTCATCTCCTTCCCTCCCTCCCCCTCTCCTTCCCTCCCCTCTCCTTCCCTCCCTCTCTCACCCCCTTGCTCTCTCCCTCCTCTCTCTCTCTGTCCCTCCCCTCTCTCTCTCTCCCCCCTCTCTCCCTACCCCTCTCTCTCCCTCCCCTTTCTCCCTCCCTCCCCTCTCTCTGTCCCTCCCCACTCTCTCTCTCCCTCCCCTCTCTCCCCCTCTCAGTGAAACAGTGGACGAGGATGATGACCTTTATGACTGTGTGGAGGATGAGGAGAATGAGGGGGATGAGATATATGCAGACCTGATGAGGGCCGATGAGCCATCGGAGACGGTGAGAGAAGACAACGGTCAATGCTACCAGAGATGTGTTAACTGAGCTACATTGTTTTCACACTTAAAGGATGGGGGAGCTGTTTTTACACTCGGGAATGGTCATTTTACGGTTGTGTATTGGTTCTGTTATGGTTTTGTTATGGGTTTGTTATGGTTTTGTTATGGTTGTGTTATGGTTGTGTTATGGTTGTGTTATGGTTGTGTTATGGTTGTGTTATGGTTGTGTTATGGTTGTGCTGTGGTTGTGTTATGGTTTTGTTATTGTTTTGTTATGGTTGTGTTATGGTTGTGTTATGGTTTTGTTATGGTTGTGTTATGGTTGTGTTATGGTTGTGTTATTGTTTTGTTATGGTTGTGTTATGGTTGTGTTATGGGTTTGTTATGGTTGTGTTATGGTTGTGTTATGGTTGTGTTATGGTTGTGCTGTGGTTGTGTTATGGTTGTGTTATGGTTGTGTTATGGTTGTGTTATGGTTGTGTTATGGTTGTGTTATGGTTGTGCTGTGGTTGTGTTATGGTTGTGTTATGGTTGTGTTATGGTTGTGTTATGGGTTTGTTATGGTTGTGTTATGGTTGTGTTATGGTTGTGTTATGGTTGTGCTGTGGTTGTGTTATGGTTTTGTTATGGTTGTGTTATGGTTGTGTTATGGTTGTGTTATTGTTTTGTTATGGTTGTGTTATGGTTGTGTTATGGATTTGTTATGGTTGTGTTATGGTTGTGTTATGGTTGTGTTATTGTTTTGTTATGGTTGTGTTATGGTTGTGTTATGGGTTTGTTATGGTTGTGTTATGGGTTTGTTATGGTTGTGCTGTGGTTGTGTTATGG
>NW_025745342.1:272017-382017 GCF_021184085.1 Oncorhynchus gorbuscha
GTGTAGGGTAAACTGTGTGTGTGTAGGGTAAACTGTGTGTGTGGGGTAAATTGTTTGTGTAGGGTAAACTGTGTGTGTAGGGTAAACTGTGTGTGTAGGGTAAACTGTGTGTGTGTAGGGTAAACTGTGTGTGTAGGGCAAACTGTGTGTGTGTAGGGTAAAATGTGTGTGTGTAGGGTAAACTGTGTGTACAGGGTAAACTGTGTGTGTAGGGTAAAAAGTGTGTGTAGGGTAAACTGTGTGTGTGTACAGGGTAAACTGTGTGTACAGGGTAAACTGTGTGTGCAGGGTAAACTGTGTGTGTACAGGGTAAACTGTGTGTGTAGGGTAAACTGTGTGTGTAGGGTAAACTGGGTGTGTGTACAGGGTAAACTGGGTGTGTGTACAGGGTAAACTGTGTGTACAGGGTAAACTGTGTGTACAGGGTAAACTGTGTGTGTGTAGGGTAAACTGTGTGTGTGGGGTAAATTGTTTGTACAGGGTAAACTGTGTGTAGGGTAAACTGTGTGTGTACAGGGTAAACTGTGTGTGTAGGGTAAACTGTGTGTGTAGGGTAAACTGTGTGTGTGTACAGGGTAAACTGTGTGTACAGGGTAAATTGTGTGTGTAGGGTAAAAATGTGTGTGTTTAGGGTAAACTGTGTGTGTGTGTAGGGTAAACTGTGTGTGTGTGTAGGGTAAACTGTGTGTGTAGGGTAAAATGTGTGCACAGGGTAAACCGTGTGTGTTGGGTAAACTGTGTTTGTACAGGGTAAACTGTGTGTGTAGGGTAAACTGTGTGTGTAGGGTAAACTGTGTGTACAGGTTAAACTGTGTGTGTAGGGTAAACTGTGTGTGTAGGGTAAAATGTGTGTACAGGGTAAAAAGTGTGTGTAGGGTAAACTGTGTGTGTGTACAGGGTAAACTGTGTGTACAGGGTAAACTGTGTGTACAGGGAAAATTGTGTGTGTGTAGGGTAAAAATGTGTGTGTAGGGTAAACTGTGTGTGTAGGGTAAACTGTGTGTGTAGGGTAAAATGTGTGTGTGTGTAGGGTAAACTGTGTGTGTAGGGTAAACTGTGTGTGTGGGGTAAAATGTGTGCACAGGGTAAACCGTGTGTGTTGGTTAAACTGTGTGTGTAGGGTAAACTGTGTGTAGGGTAAACTGTGTGTGTAGGGTAAACTATGTGTGTACAGGGTAAACAGTGTGTGTGTGTGTGTAGGGTAAACTGTGTGTGTGTGTGTGTGTGTGTGTGTGTGTGTGTGTGTGTGTGTGTGTGTGTGTGTGTGTGTGTGTGTGTGTGTGTGTGTGTGTGTGTGTGTGTGTGTGTGTGTGTGTGTGTGTGTGTGTGTGTGTGTGTGTGTGTGTGTGTGTAGGGTAAACTGTGTGTGTAGGGTAAACTGTGTGTGTAGGGTAAAATGTGTGTGTACGGTAACCTGTGTGTGTATAGGGTAAACTGTGTGTGTGTAGGGTAAACTGTGTGTGTACAGGGTAAACTGTGTGTGTAGGGTAAACTGTGTGTGTGTAGGGTAAAATGTGTGTACAGGGCAAACTGTGTGGGTGTAGGGTAAAATGTGTGTACAGGGTAAACTGTTTGTATGGTAAACTGTGTGTGTAGGGTAAACTGTGTGGGTAGGGTAAACTGTGTGGGTAGGGTAAACTGTTTGTATGGTAAACTGTTTGTGAGACAGCCCCCAACATATGAAGTCATAATTTCCCTCCTCCTCCCCCTTTTATCCTCTCTCTCTCTCTCTCTCTCTCTCTCTCTCTCTCTCTCTCTCTCTACCCCCCCCCTCTCTCTCTCTCTCTCTCTCTCTCTCTCTCTCTCTCTCTACCCGCCCCCCCCTCTATCTCTCTCTCTCTCACTCTACCTCCTCCCCTCCCTCTCTGACTCTCTGTGTAGGATCTGGCTGTAACCCATCGTAGTCTGCTGGGGGAGATCCAGACCTCGATCTTAACCCTGAATGCCGAGAACCTTTACCAAGTCTTCATCAACTACAAAGAGAGGTAGAGAAATATCAAATCAAATCAAAGTGTATTTGTCACGTGCACCGAATACAACAGGTGTAGTAGACCTTACAGTGAAATGCTGAATACAACAAGTGTAATAGACCTTACAGTGAAATGCTGAATACAACAGGTGTAGTAGACCTTACAGTGAAATGCTGAATACAACAGGTGTCGAGACTTTACAGTGAAACGCTGAATACAACAGGTGTAGTAGACCTTACAGTGAAATGCTGAATACAACAGGTGTAGTAGACCTTACAGTGAAATGCTGAATACAACAGGTGTAGTAGACCTTACAGTGAAATGCTGAATACAACAGGTGTAGTAGACCTTACAGTGAAATGCTGAATACAACAGGTGTAGTAGACCTTACAGTGAAATGCTGAATACAACAGGTGTAGTAGACCTTACAGTGAAATGCTGAATACAACAGGTGTAGAGACCTTACAGTGAAATACTTACTTACAGGCTCTAACCAACAGTGCAATAAAGGTATTAGGTGAACAATAGGTAGGTAAAGAAATAAAACAACAGTAAAAAGACAGGCTATAACAGTAGAGAGGCTATAACAGTAGAGAGGCTATAACAGTAGAGAGGCTATAACAGTAGAGAGGCTATAAAAGTAGAGAGGCTATATACAGTAGAGAGGCTATATACAGTAGAGAGGCTATATACAGTAGAGAGGCTATAAAAGTAGCGAGGCTATAAAAGTAGCAAGGCTATATACAGTAGAGAGGCTATATACAGTAGAGAGGCTATATACAGTAGAGAGGCTATAAAAGTAGCGAGGCTATAAAAGTAGAGAGGCTATATACAGTAGAGAGGCTATATACAGTAGAGAGGCTATAAAAGTAGCGAGGCTATAAAAGTAGCAAGGCTATATACAGTAGAGAGGCTATATACAGTAGAGAGGCTATAAAAGTAGAGAGGCTATATACAGTAGAGAGGCTATATACAGTAGAGAGGCTATATACAGTAGAGAGGCTATATACAGTAGAGAGGCTATATACAGTAGAGAGGCTATATACAGTAGAGAGGCTATAACAGTAGAGAGGCTATATACAGTAGAGAGGCTATATACAGTAGAGAGGTATTACAGTAGAAAGGCTATAACAGTAGAGAGGCTATATACAGTAGAGAGGCTATATACAGTAGAGAGGCTATAACAGTAGGGCGGCTATATACAGTAGAGAGGCTATAACAGACTATGCATATTGTGCATATTGATAAACAGTGAGTAGCAGCAGCGTAAAAAAGAGGGGTTGGGGGGGCACACAATGCAAATAGTCCGGGTAGCCATTTTATTACCTGTTCAGGAGTCTTATGGCTTTGGGGGTAGAAGCTGTTGAGAAGCCCTTTTGGTCCTAGACTTGGCACTCCGGTACCACTTGTCATGCAGTAGTAGAGAGAACAGTCTATGACTGGGGTGGCTGGACAATTTTTAGGGCCTTTCTCTGACACTGCCTGGTGTACAGGTCCTGGATGGCAGGAAGCTCAGGCCCAGTGATGTACTGGGCCGTACTCACTACCCTCTGTAGTGCCTTGCGGTCAGAGACCAAGCAATTGCTGTACCAGGCAGTGATGCAACCAGTCAGGATGCTCCCGATGTTGCAGCTGTAGAACCTTTTGAGGATCTGAGGACCCATGCCAAATCCTTTTAGTCTCCTGAGGGGGAATAGGCTTTGTCGTGCCCTCTTCACGACTGTCTTGGTGTGTTTGGACCATTCTAGTTTGTTGGTGATGTGGACACCAAGGAACTTGAAGCTCTCAACCTGCTCCACTACAGCCCAGTCGATGAGAATGGGGGCGTGCTCAGTCCTCCTTTTCCTGTAGTCCACAATCATCTCCTTAGTCTTGGTTACGTTGAGGGATAGGTTGTTATTCTGGCACCACCCGGCCAGGTCTCTGACCTCCTCCTATAGGCTGTCTCGTCGTTGTCGGTGATCAGGCCTACCACTGTTGTGTCGTCTGCAAACATAATGATGATGTTGGAGTCGTGCCTGGCCATGCAGTCGTGGGTGAACAGGGAGAACAGGAGGGGACTGAGCATGCAACCCTGGGGAGCTCCAGTGTTGAGGATCAGCCTGGCAGATGTGTTGCTCCCTACCCTCACAACCTGGGGACGGCCCGTTAGGAAGTCCACGATTCAGTTACAGATGGAGGTGTTTAGTCCCAGGTTCCTTAGCTTAGTGATGAGCTTCATGGGCACTATGGTGTTGAACGCCGAGCTGTAGTCAAGGAACAGCATTCTCACATAAGTGTTCCTTTTGTCCAGGTGGGAAAGGGCAGTGTGGAGTGCAATAGAGATTGCATCATCTGTGGATCTGTTTGGGCAGTATGTGAATTGGAGTGGGTCTAGGGTTTCTGGGATAATGATGTTGATGTGAGCCATATCCAGCCTTTCAAAGCACTTCATGGCTACGGACGTGAGTGCTACGGGTCTGTAGTCCTTTACGGGTCTGTAGTCATGGTCAGCGCATGCCTGGAGCACATGTCCTGCTAATCCATCTGGCCCTGCAGCCTTATGTATGTTGACCTGTTTAAAGGTCTGACTCACGTCGGCTATGGAGAGTGTGATCACACAGTCGTCCGGAACAGCTGATGCTCTCATGCATGCCTCAGTGTAATAGTTTGCAAGCCCTGCCATATAAGACGAGCTTCGGAGCCGGTGTAGTATGATTCAATCTTTGCCCTGTATTGACGCTTTGCCTGTTGGATTGTTCGTCGGAGGGTATAGTGGGATTTCTTAAAAGCTTCTGGGTTAGAGTCTCGCACCTCTACCCTTTAGCTCAGTGCGAATGTTGCCTGTAATCCATGGCTTCTGGTTGGGGTATGTACGTACAGTCACTGTGGAGACGACGTCCTCGATGCACTTATTGATAAAGCCAGTGAATGATGTGGTGTACTCCTCAATGCCATCGGAAGAGTAACATAAGGGCTGGAAAGATTATGTAAAATTATTATAAACTGTCTTGTTCCCGCACTGAATGCTGATTGGCTGACAGCCGTGGTATATCAGACCACATGTATGACATTTGTTTTTACTGCTTTAATTACACTGGTAACCAGTTTATAACAGCAGTAAGGCACCTCAGGGGTTTGTTATATATGGCCAATATACCACGGCTAAGAGCTATATTCAGGCTCTTGCGTCTTACCTAAGAACAGCCCTTAGCCGTGGTATATTGGCCATATACCACGGCTAAGGGCTGTATTCAGGCTCTTGCGTCTTACCTAAGATCATCCCTTAGCCGTGGTATATTGGCCATATACCACACCCCTTCGGCCTTATTGCTGAAATATACCTCTCTCTCCCAGGTTGTTGCCGTATGGGCGGTACTGCAGTCAGGTGGAAGCAGCTACTAAACACCTGGACAAGATGTCCGCCATGAAGGAAGGAGTTAAGATGAAACTAGAGGTGAGAATAGTGGTGGATACATCACCCATATGAAACATGGAGGAGGACAGAGAGGTGGATACGCTTATTCTCTTTTCATTTACACTGAACTGATCCCTCCTCTCCTCTCCTCTCCTCTCCTCTCCTCTCCTCTCCTCTCCTCTCCTCTCCTCTCCTCTCCTCTCCTCTCCTCTCCTCTCCTCTCCCCTCTCTAGGAGTGCTCTAAGAGGGCTAACAGTGGCAGGTTCTCTCTGCGTGATCTACTCATGGTTCCCATGCAGAGAGTCCTCAAATACCACCTACTGCTCCAGGTACACTGTGTGTGTGTGTGTGTGTGTGTGTGTGTGTGTGTGTGTGTGTGTGTGTGTGTGTGTGTGTGTGTGTGTGTGTGTGTGTGTGTGTGTGTGTGTGTGTGTGTGTGTGTGTGTGTGTGTGTGTGTGTGTGTGTGTGTGTGTGTGTGTGTGTGTGTGTGTGTGTGTGTTTTCTTAACACACACGTGGTTTACATGCATCAGTGTTAATAGTGTGATAGTATTAATATTGTGATAGTGTGATAGTGTTAATAGTGTGATAGTGTTAGTAATAGTGTGATAGCGTTAGTAATAGTGTGATAGTGTAATAGTGTTAATAGTGTGATAGTGTTAGTAATAGTGTTAATAGTGTGATAGTGTTAGTAATAGTGTGATAGTGTTAGTAATAGTGTGATAGTGTTAGTAATAGTGTTAATAGTGTGATAGTGTTAGTAATAGTGTTATAGTGTTAGTAATAGTGTGATAGTGTTAGTAATAGTGTTAATAGTGTGATAGTGTTAGTATTAGTGTTAATAGTGTGATAGTGTTAGTAATAGTGTTAATAGTGTGATAGTGTTAGTAATAGTGTGATAGTGTTAGTAATAGTGTGATAGTGTTAGTAATAGTGTTAATAGTGTGATAGTGTTAGTATTAGTGTTAATAGTGTGATAGTGTTAGTAATAGTGTTAATAGTGTAATAGTGTTAATAGTGTGATAGTGTTAGTAATAGTGTTAATAGTGTGATAGTGTTAGTAATAGTGTGATAGTGTTAGTAATAGTGTTAATAGTGTGATAGTGTTAGTAATAGTGTTAATAGTGTAATAGTGTTAATAGTGTGATAGTGTTAGTAATAGTGTTAATAGTGTGATAGTGTTAGTAATAGTGTGATAGTGTTAGTAATAGTGTTAATAGTGTAATAGTGTTAATAGTGTGATAGTGTTAGTAATAGTGTTAATAGTGTGATAGTGTTAGTAATAGTGTGATAGTGTTAGTAATAGTGTGATAGTGCTAGTAATAGTGTTAATAGTGTGATAGTGTTAGTATTAGTGTTAATAGTGTGATAGTGTTAGTAATAGTGTTAATAGTGTGATAGTGTTAGTAATAGTGTTAATAGTGTGATAGTGTTAGTAATAGTGTTAATAGTGTGATAGTGTTAATAGTGTTAATAGTGTGATAGTGTTAGTATTAGTGTTAATAGTGTGATAGTGTGATAGTGTTAGTAATAGTGTTAATAGTGTGATAGTGTTAGTATTAGTGTTAATAGTGTGATAGTGTTAGTATTAGTGTTAATAGTGTAATAGTGTTAATAGTGTGATAGTGTTAGTAATAGTGTTAATAGTGTGATAGTGTTAGTAATAGTGTTAATAGTGTGATAGTGTTAGTATTAGTGTTAATAGTGTAATAGTGTTAATAGTGTGATAGTGTTAGTAATAGTGTTAATAGTGTGACAGTGTTAGTAATAGTGTGATAGTGTTAGTAATAGTGTTAATAGTGTGATAGTGTTAGTATTAGTGTTAATAGTGTGATAGTGTTAGTATTAGTGTTAATAGTGTGATAGTGTTAGTAATAGTGTTAATAGTGTGATAGTGTTAGTAATAGTGTTAATAGTGTGATAGTGTTAATAGTGTTAATAGTGTGATAGTGTTAGTATTAGTGTTAATAGTGTGATAGTGTGATAGTGTTAGTAATAGTGTTAATAGTGTGATAGTGTTAATAGTGTTAATAGTGTGATAGTGTTAATAGTGTTAGTAGTGTGATAGTGTTAGTAGTGTGATAGTGTTAATAGTGTGATAGTGTTAATAGTGTGATAGTGTGATAGTGTTAATAGAGTGATAGTGTGATAGAGTGATAGTGTTAGTAATAGTGTTAATAGTGTGATAGTGTTAGTATTAGTGTTAATAGTGTGATAGTGTTAGTAATAGTGTTAATAGTGTGATAGTGTTAGTATTAGTGTTAATAGTGTGATAGTGTTAGTATTAGTGTTAATAGTGTGATAGTGTTAGTAATAGTGTTAATAGTGTGATAGTGTTAGTAATAGTGTGATAGTGTTAATAGTGTGATAGTGTTAGTAATAGTGTGATAGTGTGATAGTGTTAGTATTAGTGTTAATAGTGTGATAGTGTTAGTAGTGTGATAGTGTTAATAGTGTGATAGTGTTAATAGTGTGATAGTGTGATAGTGTTAATAGTGTGATAGTGTGATAGTGTGATAGTGTGATAGTGTTAATAGTGTGATAGTGTTAATAGTGTGATAGCGTTAGTAGTGTGATAGTGTTAATAGTGTGATAGTGTTAATAGTGTGATAGTGTGATAGTGTTAATAGTGTGATAGTGTGATAGTGTGATAGTGTTAATAGTGTGATAGTGTTAGTATTAGTGTTAATAGTGTGATAGTGTTAGTATTAGTGTTAATAGTGTGATAGTGTTAGTAATAGTGTGATAGTGTTAATAGTGTGATAGTGTTAGTAATAGTGTGATAGTGTGATAGTGTTAGTATTAGTGTTAATAGTGTGATAGTGTTAGTATTAGTGTTAATAGTGTGATAGTGTTAGTAATAGTGTTAATAGTGTGATAGTGTTAGTATTAGTGTTAATAGTGTGATAGTGTTAGTAATAGTGTTAATAGTGTGATAGTGTGATAGTGTGATAGTGTTAGTATTAGTGTTAATAGTGTGATAGTGTTAATAGTGTGATAGTGTTAATAGTGTGATAGTGTTAATAGTGTTAATAGTGTGATAGTGTGATAGTGTGATAGTGTTAATAGTGTGATAGTGTTAGTATTAGTGTTAATAGTGTGATAGTGTTAATAGTGTGATAGTGTTAATAGTGTGATAGTGTTAATAGTGTTAATAGTGTGATAGTGTTAGCATTAGTGTTAATAGTGTGATAGTTTTAGTAATAGTGTTAATAGTGTGATAGTGTTAGTAATAGTGTTAATAGTGTGATAGTGTTAATAGTGTGATAGTGTGATAGTGTTAATAGTGTGATAGTGTTATAGTGTTAATAGTGTGATAGTGTTAATAGTGTTAATAGTGTGATAGTGTGATAGTGTTAGTATTAGTGTTAATAGTGTGATAGTGTTAATAGTGTGATAGTGTTAATAGTGTGATAGTGTTAGTAATAGTGTTAATAGTGTGATAGTGTTAGTAATAGTGTTAATAGTGTGATAGTGTTAGTATTAGTGTTAATAGTGTGATAGTGTTAGTAATAGTGTTAATAGTGTGATAGTGTTAGTATTAGTGTTAATAGTGTGATAGTGTTAATAGTGTGATAGTGTTAATAGTGTGATAGTGTTAATAGTGTTAATAGTGTGATAGTGTTAGTAATAGTGTTAATAGTGTGATAGTGTTAGTAATAGTGTTAATAGTGTGATAGTGTTAGTATTAGTGTTAATAGTGTGATAGTGTTAGTAATAGTGTTAATAGTGTGATAGTGTTAGTAATAGTGTTAATAGTGTGATAGTGTTAGTATTAGTGTTAATAGTGTGATAGTGTTAGTAATAGTGTTAATAGTGTGATAGTGTTAGTAATAGTGTTAATAGTGTGATAGTGTTAATAGTGTGATAGTGTTAATAGTGTGATAGTGTTAGTAATAGTGTTAATAGTGTGATAGTGTTAGTATTAGTGTTAATAGTGTGATAGTGTTAGTATTAGTGTTAATAGTGTGATAGTGTTAGTATTAGTGTTAATAGTGTGATAGTGTTAATAGTGTGATAGTGTTAGTATTAGTGTTAATAGTGTGATAGTGTTAATAGTGTGATAGTGTTAATAGTGTGATAGTGTTAATAGTGTTAATAGTGTGATAGTGTTAGCATTAGTGTTAATAGTGTGATAGTTTTAGTAATAGTGTTAATAGTGTGATAGTGTTAGTAATAGTGTTAATAGTGTGATAGTGTTAATAGTGTGATAGTGTGATAGTGTTAATAGTGTGATAGTGTTATAGTGTTAATAGTGTGATAGTGTTAATAGTGTTAATAGTGTGATAGTGTGATAGTGTTAGTAATAGTGTTAATAGTGTGATAGTGTTAGTGTGATAGTGTGATAGTGTTAATAGTGTGATAGTGTAATAGTGTGATAGTGTTAATAGTGTGATAGTGTTAGTAATAGTGTTAATAGTGTGATAGTGTTAGTATTAGTGTTAATAGTGTGATAGTGTTAATAGTGTTAATAGTGTGATAGTGTTAGTATTAGTGTTAATAGTGTGATAGTGTTAGTAATAGTGTTAATAGTGTGATAGTGTTAGTATTAGTGTTAATAGTGTGATAGTGTTAATAGTGTGATAGTGTTAATAGTGTGATAGTGTTAGTAATAGTGTTAATAGTGTGATAGTGTTAGTATTAGTGTTAATAGTGTGATAGTGTTAGTATTAGTGTTAATAGTGTGATAGTGTTAGTATTAGTGTTAATAGTGTGATAGTGTTAATAGTGTGATAGTGTTAATAGTGTGATAGTGTGATAGTGTTAATAATGTGATAGTGTTAGTATTAGTGTTAATAGTGTGATAGTGTTAATAGTGTAATAGTGTGATAGTGTTAATAATGTGATAGTGTTAGTAATAGTGTTAATAGTGTGATAGTAGTGTGATGTTAGTATTAGTGTTAATAGTGTGATAGTGTTAGTGTAATAGTGTTAATAGTGTAATAGTGTGTTAGTAATAGTGTTAATAGTGTGATAGTGTTAGTATTAGTGTTAATAGTGTGATAGTGTTAGTGTTAATAGTGTGATAGTGTTAGTATTAGTGTTAATAGTGTGATAGTGTTAGTAATAGTGTTAATAGTGTGATAGTGTTAGTAATAGTGTTAATAGTGTGATAGTGTTAGTATTAGTGTTAATAGTGTGATAGTTTTAGTAATAGTGTTAATAGTGTGATAGTGTTAGTAATAGTGTTAATAGTGTGATAGTGTTAGTATTAGTGTTAATAGTGTGATAGTGTTAATAGTGTGATAGTGTTAATAGTGTGATAGTGTTAATAGTGTGATAGTGTTAATAGTGTGATAGTGTTAATAGTGTGATAGTGTTAATAGTGTGATAGTGTTAATAGTGTGATAGTGTTAGTATTAGTGTTAATAGTGTGATAGTGTTAGTAATGTGATAGTGTTAATAGTGAGATAGTGTTAATAGTGTGATAGTGTTAATAGTGTGATAGTGTTAGTAGTGTGATAGTGTTAATAGTGTGATAGTGTTAGTATTAGTGTTAATAGTGTGATAGTGTTAGTAATGTGATAGTGTTAATGATAGTGTTAATAGATAGTGATAGTGTGATAGTGTTAGTAGTGTGTTAGTGTTAATAGTGTGATAGTGTTAATAGTGTGATAGTGTTAATAGTGTGATAGTGTTAGTAATAGTGTTAATAGTGTGATAGTGTTAGTATTAGTGTTAATAGTGTGATAGTGTTAGTATTAGTGTTAATAGTGTGATAGTGTTAATAGTGTGATAGTGTTAATAGTGTGATAGTGTTAGTATAATAGTGTTAATAGTGTGATAGTGTTAGTGTAATAGTGATAGTGTTAGTAATAGTGTTGATAGTGTTAATAGTGTGATAGTGTTAGTAATAGTGTTAATAGTGTGATAGTGTTAGTAATAGTGTTAATAGTGTGATAGTGTTAGTATTAGTGTTAATAGTGTGATAGTGTTAGTAATAGTGTTAATAGTGTGATAGTGTTAGTAATAGTGTTAATAGTGTGATAGTGTTAGTATTAGTGTTAATAGTGTGATAGTGTTAATAGTGTGATATTGTTAATAGTGTGATAGTGTTAGTATTAGTGTTAATAGTGTGATAGTGTTAGTAATGTGATAGTGTTAATAGTGAGATAGTGTTAATAGTGTGATAGTGTTAGTATTAGTGTTAATAGTGTGATAGTGTTAGTAATGTGATAGTGTTAATAGTGAGATAGTGTTAATAGTGTGATAGTGTTAGTATTAGTGTTAATAGTGTTATAGTGTTAGTAATGTGATAGTGTTAGTATTAGTGTTAATAGTGTGATAGTGTTAGTAGTGTGATAGTGTTAATAGTGTGATAGTGTTAGTATTAGTGTTAATAGTGTGATAGTGTTAGTAGTGTGTTAGTGTTAATAGTGTGATAGTGTTAATAGTGTGATATAGTGTTAATAGATAGTGTTGATAGTGTTAATAGTGTGATAGTGTTAGTAATAGTGTTAATAGTGTGATAGTGTTAGTATAGTGTTAATAGTGTGATAGTGTTAGTATTAGTGTTAATAGTGTGATAGTGTTAATAGTGTGATAGTGTTAATAGTGTGATAGTGTTAATAGTTAGTGTTAATAGTGTGATAGTGTTAGTATATGTGATAGTGTTAGTAATAGTGTGATAGTGTTAATAATGTGATAGTGTTAGTAATAGTGTTAATAGTGTGATAGTGTTAGTAATAGTGTTAATAGTGTGATAGTGTTAATAGTGTGATAGTGTTAATAGTGTGATAGTGTTAATAGTGTGATAGTGTTAATAGTGTGATAGTGTTAGTGTTAATAGTGTGATAGTGTTAGTAATAGTGTTAATAGTGTGATAGTGTTAGTATTAGTGTTAATAGTGTGATAGTGTTAGTAATGTGATAGTGTTAGTAATAGTGTGATAGTGTTAATAATGTGATAGTGTTAGTAATAGTGTGATAGTGTTAATAGTGTGATAGTGTTAATAGTGTGATAGTGTTAATAGTGTGATAGTGTTAGTATTAGTGTTAATAGTGTGATAGTGTTAGTAATAGTGTTAATAGTGTGATAGTGTTAGTGTTAATAGTGTGAGTGTTAATAGTGTGATAGTGTTAATAGTGTGATAGTGTTAATAGTGTGATAGTGTTAATAGTGTGATAGTGTTAATAGTGTGATAGTGTTAGTATTAGTGTTAATAGTGTGATAGTGTTAGTATAGTGTTAATAGTGTGATAGTGTTAGTAATAGTGTTAATAGATAGTGATAGTGTTAGTGTGATAGTGTTAGTAATAGTGTTAATAGTGTGATAGTGTTAATAGTGTGATAGTGTTAATAGTGTGATAGTGTTAGTATTAGTGTTAATAGTGTGATAGTGTTACTATTAGTGTTAATAGTGTGATAGTGTTAGTAATAGTGTTAATAGTGTGATAGTGTTAGTATTAGTGTTAATAGTGTGATAGTGTTAGTGTTAGTGATAGTGTTAATAGTGTGATAGTGTTAGTAATGTGATAGTGTTAGTTAATAGTGTGATAGTGTTAATAATGTGATAGTGTTAATAGTGTGATAGTGTTAATAGTGTGATAGTGTTAATAGTGTGATAGTGTTAGTATTAGTGTTAATAGTGTGATAGTGTTAGTAATAGTGTTAATAGTGTGATAGTGTTAGTAATAGTGTTAATAGTGTGATAGTGTTAATAGTGTGATAGTGTTAGTATTAGTGTTAATAGTGTGATAGTGTTAGTATTAGTGTTAATAGTGTGATAGTGTTAGTAATAGTGTTAATAGTGTGATAGTGTTAGTAATAGTGTTAATAGTGTGATAGTGTTAGTAATAGTGTTAATATTGTGATAGTGTTAGTATTAGTGTTAATAGTGTGATAGTGTTAGTAATAGTGTTAATAGTGTTAATAGTGTGATAGTGTTAATAGTGTGATAGTGTTAATAGTGTGATAGTGTTAGTAATAGTGTTAATAGTGTGATAGTGTTAGTAATAGTGTTAATAGTGTGATAGTGTTAATAGTGTGATAGTGTTAGTAATAGTGTTAATAGTGTTAATAGTGTGATAGTGTTAGTAATAGTGTTAATAGTGTTAATAGTGTGATAGTGTTAGTAATGTGATAGTGTTAGTAATAGTGTTAATAGTGTGATAGTGTTAGTAATGTGATAGTGTTAGTAATAGTGTGATAGTGTTAATAATGTGATAGTGTTAGTTAATAATAGTGTGATAGTGTTAATAGTGTGATAGTGTTAATAGTGTGATAGTGTTAATAGTGTGATAGTGTTAGTATTAGTGTTAATAGTGTGATAGTGTTAGTAATAGTGTTAATAGTGTGATAGTGTTAGTAATAGTGTTAATAGTGTGATAGTGTTAATAGTGTGATAGTGTTAGTATTAGTGTTAATAGTGTGATAGTGTTAATAGTGTGATAGTGTTAGTATTAGTGTTAATAGTGTGATAGTGTTAGTATTAGTGTTAATAGTGTGATAGTGTTAGTAATAGTGTTAATAGTGTGATAGTGTTAATAATAGTGTTAATAGTGTGATAGTGTTAGTAATAGTGTTAATAGTGTGATAGTGTGTTAATAGTGTGATAGTGTTAATAGTGTGATAGTGTTTATTAGTGTTAATAGTGTGATAGTGTTAGTATTAGTGTTAATAGTGTGATAGTGTTAGTAATAGTGTTAATAGTGTGATAGTGTTAGTATTAGTGTTAATAGTGTGATAGTGTTAGTAATGTGATAGTGTTAATAGTGTGATAGTGTTAGTAATGTGATAGTGTTAATAGTGTGATAGTGTTTTAATGTGATAGTGTTTAATAGTGTGATAGTGTTAATAGTGTGATAGTGTTAATAGTGTGATAGTGTTAGTATTAGTGTTAATAGTGTGATAGTGTTAGTAATAGTGTTAATAGTGTGTGATAGTGTTAGTAATAGTGTTAATAGTGTGATAGTGTTAATAGTGTGATAGTGTTAGTATTAGTGTTAATAGTGTGATAGTGTTAGTATTAGTGTTAATAGTGTGATAGTGTTAGTAATAGTGTTAATAGTGTGATAGTGTTAGTAATAGTGTTAATAGTGTGATAGTGTTAGTAATAGTGTAATAATAGTGTGATAGTGTTAGTAGTGTGATAGTGTTTAATAGTGTTAATAGTGTTAATAGTGTGATAGTGTTAATAGTGTGATAGTGTTAATAGTGTGATAGTGTTAGTTAATAGTGTTGATAGTGTTAGTGTAATAGTGTTAATAGTGTTAATAGTGTTAGTGTTAATAGTGTTAATAGTGTGATAGTGTTAATAGTGTGATAGTGTTAATAGTGTGATAGTGTTAATAGTGTGATAGTGTTAGTAATAGTGTTAATAGTGTTAATAGTGTGATAGTGTTAGTAATGTGATAGTGTTAGTAATAGTGTTAATAGTGTGATAGTGTTAATAGTGTGATAGTGTTAGTAATAGTGTTAATAGTGTGATAGTGTTAATAGTGTGATAGTGTTAGTATAGTGTTAATAGTGTTAGTAATAGTGTAGTTATAGTGTTAATAGTGTGATAGTGTGATAGTAATAGTGTTAATAGTGTGATAGTGTTAATAATAGTGTTAATAGTGTGATAGTGTTAGTAATAGTGTTAATAGTGTGATAGTGTTAGTAATAGTGTTAATAGTGTGATAGTGTTAATAGTGTGATAGTGTTAGTATTAGTGTTAATAGTGTGATAGTGTTAATAGTGTGATAGTGTTAGTATTAGTGTTAATAGTAGTGATAGTGTTAGTGTGATAGTGTTAATAGTGTGATAGTGTTAGTAATAGTGTTAATAGTGTGATAGTGTTAATAATAGTGTTAATAGTGTGATAGTGTTAGTAATAGTGTTAATAGTGTGATAGTGTTAATAGTGTGATAGTGTTAATAGTGTGATAGTGTTAGTATTAGTGTTAATAGTGTGATAGTGTTAGTATTAGTGTTAATAGTGTGATAGTGTTAGTATTAGTGTTAATAGTGTGATAGTGTTAGTATTAGTGTTAATAGTGTGATAGTGTTAGTAATGTGATAGTGTTAATAGTGTGATAGTGTTAGTAATGTGATAGTGTTAGTAATAGTGTGATAGTGTTAATAATGTGATAGTGTTAGTAATAGTGTGATAGTGTTAATAGTGTGATAGTGTTAATAGTGTGATAGTGTTAGTATTAGTGTTAATAGTGTGATAGTGTTAGTAATAGTGTTAATAGTGTGATAGTGTTAGTAATAGTGTTAATAGTGTGATAGTGTTAATAGTGTGATAGTGTTAGTTAATAGTGTGATAGTGTTAATAGTGTGATAGTGTTAATAGTGTGATAGTGTTTAGTGTGATAGTGTTAATAGTGTGATAGTGTTAGTATTAGTGTTAATAGTGTTGATAGTGTTAGTAATAGTGTTAATAATAGTGTTAGTAATAGTGTTAATAGTGTGATAGTGTTAGTAATAGTGTTAATAGTGTGATAGTGTTAGTAATAGTGTTAATAGTGTGATAGTGTTAGTAATAGTGTTAATAGTGTGATAGTGTTAATAGTGTTAATAGTGTGATAGTGTTAGTATAGTGTTAATAGTGTGATAGTGTTAGTATTAGTGTTAATAGTGTGATAGTGTTAGTATTAGTGTTAATAGTGTAGTGATAGTGTTAATAGTGTGATAGTGTTAATAGTGTGATAGTGTTAGTATTAGTGTTAATAGTGTGATAGTGTTAGTAGTGTTGTGATAGTGTTAATGATAGTGATAGTGTTAATAGTGTGATAGTGTTAATAGTGTGATAGTGTTAATAGTGTGATAGTGTTAGTAATAGTGTTAATAGTGTGATAGTGTTAATAGTGTGATAGTGTTAATAGTGTGTGATATAGTGTTAATAGTGTGATAGTGTTAATAGTGTTGATAGTGTTAATAGTGTGATAGTGTTAATAGTGTGATAGTGTTAATAGTGTGATAGTGTTAGTATTAGTGTTAATAGTGTGATAGTGTGTTAGTGTTAATAGTGTGATAGTGTTAGTATTAGTGTTAATAGTGTTAGTGTTAATAGTGTGATAGTGTTAATAGTGTGATAGTGTTAATAGTGTGATAGTGTTAATAGTGTGATAGTGTTAATAGTGTGATAGTGTTAGTAATAGTGTTAATAGTGTGATAGTGTTAGTATTAGTGTTAATAGTGTGATAGTGTTAATAGTGTGATAGTGTTAATAGTGTGATAGTGTTAATAGTGTGATAGTGTTAATAGTGTGATAGTGTTAGTATTAGTGTTAATAGTGTGATAGTGTTAGTAATGTGATAGTGTTAGTAATAGTGTGATAGTGTTAATAATGTGATAGTGTTAGTAATAGTGTTAATAGTGTGATAGTGTTAGTAATAGTGTTAATAGTGTGATAGTGTTAGTATTAGTGTTAATAGTGTGATAGTGTTAGTATTAGTGTTAATAGTGTGATAGTTTTAGTAATAGTGTTAATAGTGTGATAGTGTTAGTAATAGTGTTAATAGTGTGATAGTGTTAGTATTAGTGTTAATAGTGTGATAGTGTTAATAGTGTGATAGTGTTAATAGTGTGATAGTGTTAATAGTGTGATAGTGTTAGTATTAGTGTTAATAGTGTGATAGTGTTAGTAATGTGATAGTGTTAATAGTGAGATAGTGTTAATAGTGTGATAGTGTTAGTATTAGTGTTAATAGTGTGATAGTGTTAGTAATGTGATAGTGTTAGTATTAGTGTTAATAGTGTGATAGTGTTAGTAGTGTGATAGTGTTAATAGTGTGATAGTGTTAGTATTAGTGTTAATAGTGTGATAGTGTTAGTAATGTGATAGTGTTAGTATTAGTGTTAATAGTGTGATAGTGTTAGTAGTGTGTTAATAGTGTGATAGTGTTAATAGTGTTGATAGTGTAATAGTGTGATAGTGTTAATAGTGTGATAGTGTTAGTAATAGTGTTAATAGTGTGATAGTGTTAGTATTAGTGTTAATAGTGTGATAGTGTTAGTATTAGTGTTAATAGTGTGATAGTGTTAATAGTGTGATAGTGTTAATAGTGTGATAGTGTTAGTATTAGTGTTAATAGTGTGATAGTGTTAGTAATGTGATAGTGTTAGTAATAGTGTGATAGTGTTAATAATGTGATAGTGTTAGTAATAGTGTTAATAGTGTGATAGTGTTAGTAATAGTGTTAATAGTGTGATAGTGTTAATAGTGTGATAGTGTTAATAGTGTGATAGTGTTAATAGTGTGATAGTGTTAGTATTAGTGTTAATAGTGTGATAGTGTTAGTATTAGTGTTAATAGTGTGATAGTGTTAGTAATAGTGTTAATAGTGTGATAGTGTTAGTATTAGTGTTAATAGTGTGATAGTGTTAGTAATGTGATAGTGTTAGTAATAGTGTGATAGTGTTAATAATGTGATAGTGTTAGTAATAGTGTGATAGTGTTAATAGTGTGATAGTGTTAATAGTGTGATAGTGTTAATAGTGTGATAGTGTTAGTATTAGTGTTAATAGTGTGATAGTGTTAGTAATAGTGTTAATAGTGTGATAGTGTTAGTAATAGTGTTAATAGTGTGATAGTGTTAATAGTGTGATAGTGTTAGTATTAGTGTTAATAGTGTGATAGTGTTAATAGTGTGATAGTGTTAGTATTAGTGTTAATAGTGTGATAGTGTTAGTATTAGTGTTAATAGTGTGATAGTGTTAGTAATAGTGTTAATAGTGTGATAGTGTTAATAATAGTGTTAATAGTGTGATAGTGTTAGTAATAGTGTTAATAGTGTGATAGTGTTAATAGTGTGATAGTGTTAATAGTGTGATAGTGTTAGTATTAGTGTTAATAGTGTGATAGTGTTACTATTAGTGTTAATAGTGTGATAGTGTTAGTAATAGTGTTAATAGTGTGATAGTGTTAGTATTAGTGTTAATAGTGTGATAGTGTTAGTAATGTGATAGTGTTAATAGTGTGATAGTGTTAGTAATGTGATAGTGTTAGTAATAGTGTGATAGTGTTAATAATGTGATAGTGTTAGTAATAGTGTGATAGTGTTAATAGTGTGATAGTGTTAATAGTGTGATAGTGTTAGTATTAGTGTTAATAGTGTGATAGTGTTAGTAATAGTGTTAATAGTGTGATAGTGTTAGTAATAGTGTTAATAGTGTGATAGTGTTAATAGTGTGATAGTGTTAGTATTAGTGTTAATAGTGTGATAGTGTTAATAGTGTGATAGTGTTAGTATTAGTGTTAATAGTGTGATAGTGTTAGTATTAGTGTTAATAGTGTGATAGTGTTAGTAATAGTGTTAATAGTGTGATAGTGTTAGTAATAGTGTTAATAGTGTGATAGTGTTAGTAATAGTGTTAATATTGTGATAGTGTTAGTAATAGTGTTAATAGTGTGATAGTGTTAATAGTGTTAATAGTGTGATAGTGTTAGTATTAGTGTTAATAGTGTGATAGTGTTAGTATTAGTGTTAATAGTGTGATAGTGTTAGTATTAGTGTTAATAGTGTGATAGTGTTAGTAGTGTGATAGTGTTAATAGTGTGATAGTGTTAGTATTAGTGTTAATAGTGTGATAGTGTTAGTAATGTGATAGTGTTAGTATTAGTGTTAATAGTGTGATAGTGTTAGTAGTGTGTTAGTGTTAATAGTGTGATAGTGTTAATAGTGTGATAGTGTTAATAGTGTGATAGTGTTAATAGTGTGATAGTGTTAGTAATAGTGTTAATAGTGTGATAGTGTTAGTATTAGTGTTAATAGTGTGATAGTGTTAGTATTAGTGTTAATAGTGTGATAGTGTTAATAGTGTGATAGTGTTAATAGTGTGATAGTGTTAGTATTAGTGTTAATAGTGTGATAGTGTTAGTAATGTGATAGTGTTAGTAATAGTGTGATAGTGTTAATAATGTGATAGTGTTAGTAATAGTGTTAATAGTGTGATAGTGTTAGTAATGTGATAGTGTTAATAGTGTGATAGTGTTAATAGTGTGATAGTGTTAGTATTAGTGTTAATAGTGTGATAGTTTTAGTAATAGTGTTAATAGTGTGATAGTGTTAGTAATAGTGTTAATAGTGTGATAGTGTTAGTATTAGTGTTAATAGTGTGATAGTGTTAATAGTGTGATAGTGTTAATAGTGTGATAGTGTTAATAGTGTGATAGTGTTAGTATTAGTGTTAATAGTGTGATAGTGTTAGTAATGTGATAGTGTTAATAGTGAGATAGTGTTAATAGTGTGATAGTGTTAGTATTAGTGTTAATAGTGTGATAGTGTTAGTAATGTGATAGTGTTAGTATTAGTGTTAATAGTGTGATAGTGTTAGTAGTGTGATAGTGTTAATAGTGTGATAGTGTTAGTATTAGTGTTAATAGTTTGATAGTGTTAGTATTAGTGTTAATAGTGTGATAGTGTTAGTAATGTGATAGTGTTAGTATTAGTGTTAATAGTGTGATAGTGTTAGTAGTGTGTTAGTGTTAATAGTGTGATAGTGTTAATAGTGTGATAGTGTTAATAGTGTGATAGTGTTAATAGTGTGATAGTGTTAGTAATAGTGTTAATAGTGTGATAGTGTTAGTAATAGTGTTAATAGTGTGATAGTGTTAATAGTGTGATAGTGTTAATAGTGTGATAGTGTTAGTATTAGTGTTAATAGTGTGATAGTGTTAGTAATAGTGTTAATAGTGTGATAGTGTTAATAGTGTGATAGTGTTAGTAATAGTGTTAATAGTGTTAATAGTGTGATAGTGTTAATAGTGTGATAGTGTTAATAGTGTGATAGTGTTAATAGTGTGATAGTGTTAGTATTAGTGTTAATAGTGTGATAGTGTTAGTATTAGTGTTAATAGTGTGATAGTGTTAGTAATAGTGTTAATAGTGTGATAGTGTTAGTATTAGTGTTAATAGTGTGATAGTGTTAGTAATGTGATAGTGTTAGTAATAGTGTGATAGTGTTAATAATGTGATAGTGTTAGTAATAGTGTGATAGTGTTAATAGTGTGATAGTGTTAATAGTGTGATAGTGTTAATAGTGTGATAGTGTTAGTATTAGTGTTAATAGTTTGATAGTGTTAGTAATAGTGTTAATAGTGTGATAGTGTTAGTAATAGTGTTAATAGTGTGATAGTGTTAATAGTGTGATAGTGTTAGTATTAGTGTTAATAGTGTGATAGTGTTAATAGTGTGATAGTGTTAGTATTAGTGTTAATAGTGTGATAGTGTTAGTATTAGTGTTAATAGTGTGATAGTGTTAGTAATAGTGTTAATAGTGTGATAGTGTTAATAATAGTGTTAATAGTGTGATAGTGTTAGTAATAGTGTTAATAGTGTGATAGTGTTAGTAATAGTGTGATAGTGTTAATAGTGTGATAGTGTTAATAGTGTGATAGTGTTAATAGTGTGATAGTGTTAATAGTGTGATAGTGTTAGTATTAGTGTTAATAGTGTGATAGTGTTAGTATTAGTGTTAATAGTGTGATAGTGTTAGTAATAGTGTTAATAGTGTGATAGTGTTAGTATTAGTGTTAATAGTGTGATAGTGTTAGTAATGTGATAGTGTTAGTAATAGTGTGATAGTGTTAATAATGTGATAGTGTTAGTAATAGTGTGATAGTGTTAATAGTGTGATAGTGTTAATAGTGTGATAGTGTTAATAGTGTGATAGTGTTAGTATTAGTGTTAATAGTTTGATAGTGTTAGTAATAGTGTTAATAGTGTGATAGTGTTAGTAATAGTGTTAATAGTGTGATAGTGTTAATAGTGTGATAGTGTTAGTATTAGTGTTAATAGTGTGATAGTGTTAATAGTGTGATAGTGTTAGTATTAGTGTTAATAGTGTGATAGTGTTAGTATTAGTGTTAATAGTGTGATAGTGTTAGTAATAGTGTTAATAGTGTGATAGTGTTAATAATAGTGTTAATAGTGTGATAGTGTTAGTAATAGTGTTAATAGTGTGATAGTGTTAATAGTGTGATAGTGTTAATAGTGTGATAGTGTTAGTATTAGTGTTAATAGTGTGATAGTGTTACTATTAGTGTTAATAGTGTGATAGTGTTAGTAATAGTGTTAATAGTGTGATAGTGTTAGTATTAGTGTTAATAGTGTGATAGTGTTAGTAATGTGATAGTGTTAATAGTGTGATAGTGTTAGTAATGTGATAGTGTTAGTAATAGTGTGATAGTGTTAATAATGTGATAGTGTTAGTAATAGTGTGATAGTGTTAATAGTGTGATAGTGTTAATAGTGTGATAGTGTTAGTATTAGTGTTAATAGTGTGATAGTGTTAGTAATAGTGTTAATAGTGTGATAGTGTTAGTAATAGTGTTAATAGTGTGATAGTGTTAATAGTGTGATAGTGTTAGTATTAGTGTTAATAGTGTGATAGTGTTAATAGTGTGATAGTGTTAGTATTAGTGTTAATAGTGTGATAGTGTTAGTGTTAATAGTGTGATAGTGTTAGTAATAGTGTTAATAGTGTGATAGTGTTAGTAATAGTGTTAATAGTGTGATAGTGTTAGTAATAGTGTTAATATTGTGATAGTGTTAGTAATAGTGTTAATAGTGTGATAGTGTTAATAGTGTTAATAGTGTGATAGTGTTAGTATTAGTGTTAATAGTGTGATAGTGTTAGTATTAGTGTTAATAGTGTGATAGTGTTAGTATTAGTGTTAATAGTGTGATAGTGTTAGTAGTGTGATAGTGTTAATAGTGTGATAGTGTTAGTATTAGTGTTAATAGTGTGATAGTGTTAGTAATGTGATAGTGTTAGTATTAGTGTTAATAGTGTGATAGTGTTAGTAGTGTGTTAGTGTTAATAGTGTGATAGTGTTAATAGTGTGATAGTGTTAATAGTGTGATAGTGTTAATAGTGTGATAGTGTTAGTAATAGTGTTAATAGTGTGATAGTGTTAGTATTAGTGTTAATAGTGTGATAGTGTTAGTATTAGTGTTAATAGTGTGATAGTGTTAATAGTGTGATAGTGTTAATAGTGTGATAGTGTTAGTATTAGTGTTAATAGTGTGATAGTGTTAGTAATGTGATAGTGTTAGTAATAGTGTGATAGTGTTAATAATGTGATAGTGTTAGTAATAGTGTTAATAGTGTGATAGTGTTAGTAATGTGATAGTGTTAATAGTGTGATAGTGTTAATAGTGTGATAGTGTTAGTATTAGTGTTAATAGTGTGATAGTGTTAGTAATGTGATAGTGTTAGTATTAGTGTTAATAGTGTGATAGTGTTAGTAGTGTGATAGTGTTAATAGTGTGATAGTGATAGTATTAGTGTTAATAGTGTGATAGTGTTAGTAATGTGATAGTGTTAGTATTAGTGTTAATAGTGTGATAGTGTTAGTAGTGTGATAGTGTTAATAGTGTGATAGTGTTAATAGTGTGATAGTGTTAATAGTGTGATAGTGTTAATAGTGTGATAGTGTTAGTAATAGTGTTAATAGTGTGATAGTGTTAGTATTAGTGTTAATAGTGTGATAGTGTTAGTATTATTGTTAATAGTGTGATAGTGTTAATAGTGTGATAGTGTTAATAGTGTGATAGTGTTAATAGTGTGATAGTGTTAGTATTAGTGTTAATAGTGTGATAGTGTTAGTAATGTGATAGTGTTAGTAATAGTGTGATAGTGTTAATAATGTGATAGTGTTATAGTGTTAATAGTGTGATAGTGTTTAGTAATAGTGTTAATAGTGTGATAGTGTTAGTATTAGTGTTAATAGTGTGATAGTGTTAGTAATAGTGTTAATAGTGTGATAGTGTTAGTATTAGTGTTAATAGTGTGATAGTGTTAGTAATATGATAGTGTTCGTAATAGTGTGATAGTGTTAATAATGTGATAGTGTTAGTAATAGTGTGATAGTGTTAATAGTGTGATAGTGTTAATAGTGTGATAGTGTTAGTATTAGTGTTAATAGTGTGATAGTGTTAGTAATAGTGTTAATAGTGTGATAGTGTTAGTAATAGTGTTAATAGTGTGATAGTGTTAATAGTGTGATAGTGTTAGTATTAGTGTTAATAGTGTGATAGTGTTAGTATTAGTGTTAATAGTGTGATAGTGTTAGTAATAGTGTTAATAGTGTGATAGTGTTAGTATTAGTGTTAATAGTGTGATAGTGTTAGTAATGTGATAGTGTTAGTAATAGTGTGATAGTGTTAATAATGTGATAGTGTTAGTAATAGTGTGATAGTGTTAATAGTGTGATAGTGTTAATAGTGTGATAGTGTTAGTATTAGTGTTAATAGTGTGATAGTGTTAGTATTAGTGTTAATAGTGTGATAGTGTTAATAGTGTTAGTAATAGTGTGATAGTGTTAATAGTGTGATAGTGTTAGTAATAGTGTTAATAGTGTGATAGTGTTAGTATTAGTGTTAATAGTGTGATAGTGTTAGTAATAGTGTTAATAGTGTGATAGTGTTAATAGTGTGATAGTGTTAGTAATAGTGTTAATAGTGTGATAGTGTTAGTAATAGTGTTAATAGTGTGATAGTGTTAGTAATAGTGTTAATAGTGTGATAGTGTTAATAGTGTGATAGTGTTAGTAATAGTGTTAATAGTGTGATAGTGTTAGTATTAGTGTTAATAGTGTGATAGTGTTAGTAATAGTGTTAATAGTGTGATAGTGTTAATAGTGTGATAGTGTTAGTAATAGTGTTAATAATGTGATAGTGTTAATAGTGTGACAGTGTTAATAGTGTGATAGTGTTAGTAATAGTGTTAATAGTGTGATAGTGTTAATAGTGTGATAGTGTTAATAATGTGATAGTGTTAGTAATAGTGTTAATAGTGTGATAGTGTTAGTAATAGTGTTAATAGTGTGATAGTGTTAGTAATAGTGTTAATAGTGTTAATAGTGTTAATAGTGTGATAGTGTTAGTAATAGTGTTAATAGTGTAATAGTGTTAATAGTGTGACAGTGTTAATAGTGTGATAGTGTTAGTAGTAGTGTTAATAGTGTGATAGTGTTAATAATGTGATAGTGTTAATAGTGTGATAGTGTTAATAGTGTGATAGTGTTAGTAATAGTGTTAATAGTGTGATAGTGTGATAGTGTTAGTATTAGTGTTAATAGTGTGATAGTGTTAGTATTAGTGTTAATAGTGTGATAGTGTTAGTAATAGTGTTAATAGTGTGATAGTGTTAGTATTAGTGTTAATAGTGTGATAGTGTTAGTAATAGTGTTAATAGTGTGATAGTGTTAGTAATGTGATAGTGTTAGTAATAGTGTTAATAGTGTGATAGTGTTAATAATGTGATAGTGTTAATAGTGTGATAGTGTTAGTAATAGTGTTAATAGTGTGATAGTGTTAATAATGTGATAGTGTTAATAGTGTGATAGTGTTAATAGTGTGATAGTGTTAATAGTGTGATAGTGTTAATAGTGTGATAGTGTTAGTAATAGTGTTAATAGTATGATAGTGTTAGTAATAGTGTTAATAGTGTGACAGTGTTAATAGTGTGATAGTGTTAGTAATAGTGTTAATAGTGTGATAGTGTTAATAATGTGATAGTGTTAATAGTGTGATAGTGTTAATAGTGTGATAGTGTTAATAGTGTGATAGTGTTAGTAATAGTGTTAATAGTGTGATAGTGTTAATAGTGTGATAGTGTTAATAGTGTGATAGTGTTCGTAATAGTGTTAATAGTGTGATAGTGTTAGTAATAGTGTTAATAGTGTGATAGTGTTAGTATTAGTGTTAATAGTGTGATAGTGTTAATAGTGTGATAGTGTTCGTAATAGTGTTAATAGTGTGATAGTGTTAGTAATAGTGTTAATAGTGTGATAGTGTTAGTAATAGTGTTAATAGTGTGATAGTGTTAGTAATGTGATAGTGTTAGTAATAGTGTTAATAGTGTGATAGTGTTAATAATGTGATAGTGTTAATAGTGTGATAGTGTTAGTAATAGTGTTAATAGTGTGATAGTGTTAATAATGTGATAGTGTTAATAGTGTGATAGTGTTAATAGTGTGATAGTGTTAATAGTGTGATAGTGTTAATAGTGTGATAGTGTTAGTAATAGTGTTAATAGTATGATAGTGTTAGTAATAGTGTTAATAGTGTGACAGTGTTAATAGTGTGATAGTGTTAGTAATAGTGTTAATAGTGTGATAGTGTTAATAATGTGATAGTGTTAATAGTGTGATAGTGTTAATAGTGTGATAGTGTTAATAGTGTGATAGTGTTAGTAATAGTGTTAATAGTGTGATAGTGTTAATAGTGTGATAGTGTTAATAGTGTGATAGTGTTCGTAATAGTGTTAATAGTGTGATAGTGTTATAGTGTTAATAGTGTGATAGTGTTAATAGTGTGATAGTGTTAATAGTGTGATAGTGTTCGTAATAGTGTTAATAGTGTGATAGTGTTAATAGTGTGATAGTGTTAATAGTGTGATAGTGTTCGTAATAGTGTTAATAGTGTGATAGTGTTAATAGTGTTAATAGTGTGATAGTGTTAGTAATAGTGTTAATAGTGTGATAGTGTTAATAGTGTGATAGTGTTAATAGTGTGATAGTGTTCGTAATAGTGTTAATAGTGTGATAGTGTTAATAGTGTTAATAGTGTGATAGTGTTAATAGTGTTAATAGTGTGATAGTGTTCGTAATAGTGTTAATAGTGTGATAGTGTTAATAGTGTTAATAGTGTGATAGTGTTAGTAATAGTGTGATAGTGTTAATAGTGTTAATAGTGTGATAGTGTTAGTAATAGTGTGATAGTGTTAGTAATAGTGTTAATAGTGTGATAGTGTTAGTAATAGTGTGATAGTGTTAGTAATAGTGTGATAGTGTTAGTAATAGTGTTAATAGTGTGATAGTGTTAGTAATAGTGTGATAGTGTTAGTAATAGTGTGATAGTGTTAGTAATAGTGTTAATAGTGTGATAGTGTTAGTAATAGTGTGATAGTGCTAGTAATAGTGTTAATAGTGTGATAGTGTTAGTAATAGTGTTAATAGTGTGATAGTGTTAGTAATAGTGTGATAGTGCTAGTAATAGTGTTAATAGTGTGATAGTGTTAGTAATAGTGTTAATAGTGTGATAGTGTTAGTAATAGTGTGATAGTGCTAGTAATAGTGTTAATAGTGTGATAGTGTTAGTATTAGTGTTAATAGTGTGATAGTGTTAGTAATAGTGTTAATAGTGTGATAGTGTTCGTAATAGTGTTAATAGTGTGATAGTGTTAATAGTGTGATAGTGTTCGTAATAGTGTTAATAGTGTGATAGTGTTAATAGTGTTAATAGTGTGATAGTGTTAATAGTGTTAATAGTGTGATAGTGTGATAGTGTTAGTAATAGTGTTAATAGTGTTAATAGTGTTAATAGTGTGATAGTGTGATAGTGTTAGTAATAGTGTTAATAGTGTGATAGTGTTAGTAATAGTGTTAATAGTGTGATAGTGTTAATAGTGTGATAGTGTTAATAGTGTTAATAGTGTGATAGTGTTAATAGTGTGATAGTGTTAATAGTGTTAATAGTGTGATAGTGTTAATAGTGTGATAGTGTTAATAGTGTTAATAGTGTGATAGTGTTAATAGTGTTAATAGTGTGATAGTGTTAATAGTGTTAATAGTGTGATAGTGTTAATAGTGTTAATAGTGTGATAGTGTGATAGTGTTAGTAATAGTGTTAATAGTGTGATAGTGTTAATAGTGTTAATATTGTGATAGTGTTAATAGTGTTAATAGTGTGATAGTGTTAGTAATAGTGTTAATAGTGTGATAGTGTTAATAGTGTTAATAGTGTGATAGTGTTAATAGTGTTAATAGTGTGATAGTGTTAGTAATAGTGTTAATAGTGTGATAGTGTTAATAGTGTTAATAGTGTGATAGTGTTAATAGTGTTAATAGTGTGATAGTGTGATAGTGTTAGTAATAGTGTTAATAGTGTGATAGTGTTAATAGTGTGATAGTGTTAATAGTGTGATAGTGTTCGTAATAGTGTTAATAGTGTGATAGTGTTAATAGTGTGATAGTGTTCGTAATAGTGTTAATAGTGTGATAGTGTTAATAGTGTGATAGTGTTAATAGTGTGATAGTGTTCGTAATAGTGTTAATAGTGTGATAGTGTTAATAGTGTTAACAGTGTGATAGTGTTAATAGTGTGATAGTGTTAATAGTGTGATAGTGTTAATAGTGTGATAGTGTTAATAGTGTGATAGTGTTAATAGTGTGATAGTGTTAATAGTGTTAATAGTGTGATAGTGTTCGTAATAGTGTTAATAGTGTGATAGTGTTAATAGTGTGATAGTGTTAATAGTGTGATAGTGTTCGTAATAGTGTTAATAGTGTGATAGTGTTAATAGTGTTAATAGTGTGATAGTGTTAATAGTGTTAATAGTGTGATAGTGTGATAGTGTTAGTAATAGTGTTAATAGTGTGATAGTGTTAATAGTGTTAATAGTGTGATAGTGTTAATAGTGTTAATAGTGTGATAGTGTTAGTAATAGTGTTAATAGTGTGATAGTGTTAATAGTGTTAATAGTGTGATAGTGTTAATAGTGTTAATAGTGTGATAGTGTTAGTAATAGTGTTAATAGTGTGATAGTGTTAATAGTGTTAATAGTGTGATAGTGTTAATAGTGTTAATAGTGTGATAGTGTGATAGTGTTAGTAATAGTGTTAATAGTGTGATAGTGTTAATAGTGTGATAGTGTTAATAGTGTGATAGTGTTCGTAATAGTGTTAATAGTGTGATAGTGTTAATAGTGTGATAGTGTTCGTAATAGTGTTAATAGTGTGATAGTGTTAATAGTGTGATAGTGTTAATAGTGTGATAGTGTTCGTAATAGTGTTAATAGTGTGATAGTGTTAATAGTGTGATAGTGTTAGTAATAGTGTTAATAGTGTGATAGTGTTAATAGTGTTAATAGTGTGATAGTGTTAATAGTGTTAATAGTGTGATAGTGTGATAGTGTTAGTAATAGTGTTAATAGTGTGATAGTGTTAATAGTGTGATAGTGTTAATAGTGTGATAGTAATAGTGTTAATAGTGTGATAGTGTTAATAGTGTGATAGTGTTCGTAATAGTGTTAATAGTGTGATAGTGTTAATAGTGTGATAGTGTTAATAGTGTGATAGTGTTAATAGTGTTAATAGTGTGATAGTGTTAATAGTGTGATAGTGTTAATAGTGTGATAGTGTTAATAGTGTGATAGTGTTCGTAATAGTGTTAATAGTGTGATAGTGTTAATAGTGTGATAGTGTTAATAGTGTGATAGTGTTCGTAATAGTGTTAATAGTGTGATAGTGTTAGTAATAGTGTTAATAGTGTGATAGTGTTAATAGTGTGATAGTGTTAATAGTGTGATAGTGTTAGTATTAGTGTTAATAGTGTGATAGTGTTAGTAATAGTGTTAATAGTGTGATAGTGTTAGTAATAGTGTTAATAGTGTGATAGTGTTAGTAATAGTGTTAATAGTGTGATAGTGTTAGTAATAGTGTTAATAGTGTGATAGTGTTAGTAATAGTGTTAATAATGTGATTACCAGGAGCTGGTGAAACACACCTCCAGCAATACAGAGAAAGAAAACCTTCGGACAGCTCTAGACGCCATGAGAGTGAGTTGACCTTCCTCTTCCAGGCTTCACTGATACTAACAGGACAAGCATGAGTTCCTCTTCCAGACTTTATTAACAGGACAAGCATGAGGTCCTCTCCCAGACTTTACTGATACTAACAGGACAAGCATGATGTCCTCTTCCAGACTTTACTGATACGAACAGGACAAGCATGATGTCCTCTTCCAGACTTTACTGATACTAACAGGACAAGCATGATGTCCTCTTCCATACTTTACTAACAGGACAAGCATGAGTTCCTCTCCCAGACTTTACTGATACTAACATGACAAGCATGAGTTCCTCTCCCAGACTTTACTAACAGGACAAGCTTGAGTTCCTCTCTCAGACTTTACTGATAGTAACAGGACAAGCATGAGTTCCTCTCCCAGACTTTACTGATAGTAACAGGACAAGCATGAGTTCCTCTCCCAGACTTTACTGATAGTAACAGGACAAGCATGAGGTCCTCTCCCAGACTTTACTAACAGGACAAGCATGAGTTCCTCTCCCAGACTTTACTGATACTGACAGAACAAGCATGAGTTCCTCTCCCAGACTTTACTAACAGGACAAGCATGAGTTCCTCTCCCAGACTTTACTGATAGTAACAGGACAAGCATGATGTCCTCTCCCAGACTTTACTAACAGGACAAGCATGAGTTCCTCTTCCAGACTTTACTAACAGGACAAGCATGATGTCCTCTTCCATACTTTACTAACAGGACAAGCATGAGTTCCTCTCCCAGAATTTACTGATAGTAACAGGACAAGCGTGAGTTCCTCTCCCAGACTTTACTGATAGTAACAGGACAAGCATGAGTTTCTCTACCAGACTTTACTAACAGGACAAGCATGAGTTCCTCTTCCAGACTTTATTAACAGGACAAGCATGAGTTTCTCTCCCAGACTTTACTAACAGGACAAGCATGAGTTCCTCTTCCAGACTTTATTAACAGGACAAGCATGAGGTCCTCTCCCAGACTTTACTGATACTAACAGGACAAGCATGATGTCCTCTTCCAGACTTTACTGATACGAACAGGACAAGCATGATGTCCTCTTCCAGACTTTACTGATACTAACAGGACAAGCATGATGTCCTCTTCCATACTTTACTAACAGGAAAAGCATGAGTTCCTCTTCCAGACTTTACTGATACTAACAGGACAAGCATGATGTCCTCTTCCATACTTTACTAACAGGAAAAGCATGAGTTCCTCTCCCAGACTTTACTGATACTAACATGACAAGCATGAGTTCCTCTCCCAGACTTTACTAACAGGACAAGCATGAGTTCCTCTCCCAGACTTTACTGATACTAACATGACAAGCATGCGTTCCTCTCTCAGACTTTACTGATAGTAACAGGAAAAGCATGAGTTCCTCTCCCAGACTTTACTGATAGTAACAGGACAAGCATGAGTTCCTCTCCCAGACTTTACTGATACTAACAGGACAAGCATGAGGTCCTCTTCCAGACTTTACTGGAAGGGTAAACTGTGTGTGTGTGTGTGTGTGTGTGTGTGTGTGTGTGTGTGTGTGTGTGTGTGTGTGTGTGTGTGTGTGTGTGTGTGTGTGTGTGTGTGTGTGTGTGTGTGTGTGTGTGTGTGTGTGTGTGTGTGTGTGTGTGCACGCTCGTATGTGTGTGTGTGTGTTTCAGGACCTGGCTCAGTGTGTGAACGAGGTAAAGAGAGACAACGAGATCATCAAACAGATCACCACCTTCCAGTTGTCTATAGAGAACATGACTCAGTCTCTGGCTCTGTACGGACGACCCAAGATAGATGGAGAACTGAAGATCAGCTCCTCAGAGAAGAAGTCCAAACAGGACAGGTGTGTGTGTGTGTGTGTGGGGGGGGGCAGGCACTGTGTGTGTGGGGGGGCAGGCGCTGTGTGTGTGGGGGGGGCAGGCGCTGTGTGTGTGGGGGGGGCAGGCGCTGTGTGTGTGCCACAGTATGTGTTAGTCTGTGTGTGTGTGTGTGGGGGGGGGGGGGCAGGCACTGTGTGTGGGGGGGGCAGGCGCTGTGTGTGTGCCACAGTATGTGTTAGTCTGTGTGTGTGTGGGGTCACATTGTGTGTCATTGTGTGTGTGTGTGGGGAGGGTCAAATTTTTTGTCAGTGTGTGTGTGTGTGGGGAAGTCAAATTGTGTGTCAGTGTGTGGGGGGTCACATTGTGTGTCAGTGTGTGTGTGTGTGTGTGTGTGTGTGTGTGTGGGGGGCTGTGTGTGTGTCACAGTATGTGTTAGTCTGTGCGTGTGTGGGGTAGGGGGGTCCAGGTATGCGTGTGAGGTCTGTGTTGTTGTTTTATAACGGTGTGTGTGTGTGTGTGTGTGTGTGTGTGTGTGTGTGTGTGTGTGTGTGTGTGTGTGTGTGTGTGTGTGTGTGTGTGTGTGTGTGTGTGTGTGTGTGTGTGTGTGTGTGTGTGTGTGTGTGTGTGTGTGTGTGTGTGTGTGTGTGTGTGTGTGTGTGTGTGCGTGTGCCCGCGTGTCAGGTATGCGTTCCTGTTTGACAAGGCAATGCTAGTGTGTAAGAAGAAGAGTGGAGAGACGATGGAACTGAAGGAGATTATAGACCTGCGGTACTACCAGCTACGAGACGAGACCACCGGGGAGAAGGACAGCAAGAAGGTAGCTTAGTCTGCTCTTCTCCTCCTCTTCTTCTCCTCCTCTTCTCTTCCCTGCTCTTCCCCTCCTCTTCTCTTCCTTCTCTTCTCCTTCTCTCTCTCCTTCTCTTTTCTTGTCTTCTCTCTCTTCTCTTCCCTGCTCTTCCCCTCCTCTTCTCTTCCTTCTCTTCTCCTTCTCTTCTCCTTCTCTTTTCTTGTCTTCTCTCTCTTCTCTTCTCCTCCTTCTCTTTTCTTGTCTTCTCTCTCTCTTCTCTTTTCTTGTTTCTCTCTTCGTCTTCTCTTCTTCTCCTCCTTCTCTTTTCTTGTCTTCTCTCTCTCCTCTTCTCCTCCTTCTCTTTTCTTGTCTTCTCTCTCTCCTCTTCTTCTCCTTCTCTTTTCTTGTCTTCTCTCTCTTCTCTTCTCCTCCTTCTCTTTTCTTGTCTTCTCTCTCTCCTCTTCTCTTCTTTCCTCTTTTCGTCCTTCTCTTCTCTTCTCCTCCTTCTCTTTTCTTGTCTTCTCTCTCTCCTCTTCTTCTCCTTCTCTTTTCTTGTCTTCTCTCTCTCTCTTCTCTTCTCTTCTCTTTTCTTCTCTGCTCTTCCTTCTCTTCTCGTCTTCTCCTCCTTCTCTTGTCTTCTCTTCTCCTCTCCCCACATTTTGTACTAAACTTATCCTGTGTGTGTGTGTGTGTGTGTGTGTGTGTGTGTGTGTGTGTGTGTGTGTGTGTGTGTGTGTGTGTGTGTGTGTGTGTGTGTGTGTGTGTGTGTGTGTGTGTGTGTGTGTGTGTGCGTGTGCGTGTGTGTGTAGTGGTCACATTGTTTCCTGCTTATAGACTGTTATGGGAAGTCAGGATACGACCTTTTCTTCAAGACCAGAGATCTCAAGAAGAAATGGCTGGAGCAGTTTGAGATGGCCCTGTGAGTCATACAATAGTGCATGGATGGAGGGAGGGAGGGAATGGTGAATGGATGGAGGGAGGGAGGGAATGGTGAATGGAGGGAGGGAGGGAGGGATTGGTGGATGGATGGAGGGAGTGGTTGGTGAATGGATGGAGGGAGGGATTGGTGGATCGATGGAGGAGGGATTGGTGGATGGAGGGAGGGAGGGATTGGTGGATGGAGGGACGGAGGGAGGGATTGGTGAATGGAGGGAGGGATTGGATGGATGGATGGATGGAGGGAGGGTGGGATTGGAGGATGGATGGAGGGAGGGATTGGTGAATGGATGGAGGGAGGGAGGGAATGGTGAATGGATGGATGGGGAGGGATTGGTGGATGGATGGAGGGAGGGTGGGATTGGAGGATGGATGGAGGGAGGGAGGGATTGGTGAATGGATGGATGGAGGGAGGGATTGGTGGATGGATGGAGGGAGGGATTGGTGGATGGATGGAGGGAGGGATTGCTGGATGGATGGAGGGAGGGAGGGAGGGATTGGAGGATGGATGGAGGGAGGGATTGGTGGATGGATGGAGGGAGGGATTGCTGGATGGATGGAGGGAGGGAGGGAGGGATTGGTGGATGGATGGAGGGAGGGATTGACTAATGGACAGACTGACTGATTGATGGATTTATTTGGTTGGTTGGTTGATTGTTTGATTGGCAGGTCCAACATGTGTCCAGAGAACTGTACTGCCAATAGTCATGACTTCCAGATGCACTGCTTTGAAGATACCACCTCCTGCAAGGCCTGCAGTATGCTCCTCAGGTACACACACACACACACACACACACACACACACACACACACACACACACACACACACACACACACACACACACACACACACACACACACACACACACACACACACACACACACACACACACACACACACACACACACACACACACACACAAGCTCCTCAGATCTAAAAAAAAGTTCTACAGCTGCACCACTGAGAGTATCTTGACTGGCTGCATCAACTCTTGTTATGGCAACTGCTCGGCCTCCGACCGCAAGGCACTACAGAGGGTAGTGCGTACGGCCCAGTACATCACTGGGGCCAAGCTTCCTGACATCCAGGACCTCTATACCAGGTGGTGTCAGAGGAAGGCCCTAAAAATGGTCAGATTCCAGCAACCCAAGTCATAGACTGTTCTCTCAGCTATTGCATGGCAAGTGGTACCGATGCCTCAAGTCTGGAACCAACAAGGCCCGGAACAGATTCCACCCCCATAAGACTGCTAAGTAGTTAGTTAAATAGTCAAATAGTACTCGTCAGACAGACAGATAGATAGATAGATTGACTTCTCACAATCTCTCTCTCTCCCTCCTCTCTTTAATTTCTCTCTCTATACTCCCTCCCTCCCCTTCTCTCTCTCTCTCTCCTTCTCTCTCTTTCTCTCTCCCTCCTTCCTTCTCTCTCTATACTTGCTCCTCCCCTCCTTCTCTCTCTCCCTCTCCTTCCTTCTCTCTCTATACTTGCTCCCTCCTCTCTCTTTCTCTCTCTCTCCTTCCTTCTCTCTCTATACTCTCTCCCTTCCCTCCTTCTCTCTCTGTCTTTGTCTCTTTCTCTCTATACTTTCTCCCTCCCTCCCTCCCTCCCTCCCTCTCTCTCTCTCTCTCTCAGGGGATATTCTTCCAGGGGTATCGTTGTAGTCGTTGCAGAATGGCCGCTCATAAAGAATGTCTGGGAAGAGTACCAGGCTGCGGGCGCAACTCAGGTAGAGTGTGTGTGTGTGTGTGTGTGTGTGTGTGTGTGTGTGTGTGTGTGTGTGTGTGTGTGTGTGTGTGTGTGTGTGTGTGTGTGTGTGTGTGTGTGTGTGTGTGTGTGTGTGTGTGTGTGTGTGTGTGTGTGTTTTCTTTGTGTTTTCTGTGTGTGTGTGTTGTGTGTGTGTGTGTTTTCTTTGACACTATGTTTTCTGCAGGTGTGTGTAGTGTTGTACACTCAGCTGTGTTGTGAACTCTGTATTTCAGACCACTCAGGGAACGTGAAGAAGGTAAGGCTCCTTTCAGAGGCTCTTTATCTGGCAGCGTGTCACAATACTACTGAGTAATGACTGTGTGAGCTGTTCTAGTGGGAACATATCTGTGAGTCTGTTCTAGTGGGTTGTATATCTGTGGGTCTGTTCTAGTGGGTTGTATATCTGTGGGTCTGTTCTAGTGGGTTGTATATCTGTGAGTCTGTTCTAGTGGGTTGTATATCTGTGAGTCTGTTCTAGTGGGTTGTATATCTGTGGGTCTGTTCTAGTGGGTTGTATATCTGTGAGTCTGTTCTAGTGGGTTGTATATCTGTGAGTCTGTTCTTGTGGGTTGTATATCTGTGAGTCTGTTCTAGTGGGTTGTATATCTGTGAGTCTGTTCTAGTGGGTTGTATATCTGTGGGTCTGTTCTAGTGGGTTGTATATCTGTGGGTCTGTTCTAGTGGGTTGTATATCTGTGAGTCTGTTCTAGTGGGTTGTATATCTGTGGGTCTGTTCTAGTGGGTTGTATATCTGTGGGTCTGTTCTAGTGGGTTGTATATCTGTGAGTCTGTTCTAGTGGGTTGTATATCTGTGAGTCTGTTCTAGTGGGTTGTATATCTGTGAGTCTGTTCTAGTGGGTTGTATATCTGTGAGTCTGTTCCAGTGGGTTGTATATCTGTGAGTCTGTTCTAGTGGGTTGTATATCTGTGAGTCTGTTCTAGTGGGTTGTATATCTGTGGGTCTGTTCTAGTGGGTTGTATATCTGTGGGTCTGTTCTAGTGGGTTGTATATCTGTGAGTCTGTTCTAGTGGGTTGTATATCTGTGGTCTGTCTGTTCTGGGTCTGTGGGTTGTATATCTGTGAGTCTGTTCTAGTGGGTTGTATATCTGTGAGTCTGTTCTAGTGGGTTGTATATCTGTGGGTCTGTTCTAGTGGGTTGTATATCTGTGAGTCTGTTCTAGTGGGTTGTATATCTGTGAGTCTGTTCTAGTGGGTTGTATATCTGTGAGTCTGTTCTAGTGGGTTGTATATCTGTGAGTCTGTTCTAGTTGTAGTGGGTTGTATATCTGTGAGTCTGTTCTAGTGGGTTGTATATCTGTGGGTCTGTTCTAGTGGGTTGTATATCTGTGGGTCTGTTCTAGTGGATTGTATATCTGTGGGTCTGTTCTAGTGGGTTGTATATCTGTGGGTCTGTTCTAGTGGGTTGTATATCTGTGACCTTTCTTGTTCCTACAGAATAAGAAGTCAGCTCCTCACAGACAAGCCAGTCCAGGTGAGGATCCCAGAAGTAGAGTAACATTATAGAACTGAATCAAGTTGGGATTAGATTAGAATGGGAACGTTTTTTAACTCATTTCAATTCGATTCAAAGCAAGCGGCTTTATTGGCATGAGAAACATATGTTAACATCGTCAAAGCAAGTGATGTAGATACTAAACAAAAGTGAAATAAACAAATAAAAATGAACAGTAAACATTACACTCACAAGTTTCAAATAAATATACACATTTCATATGTATATATACAGTGTTAGAATTATGTACAACTCGTTAAAGCACAAAAGGGAAAATAAATAAACATAAATATGGGTCGTATTTACAACGGTGTTTGTTCTTCACTGGTTGACCTTTTCTTGTGGCAACAGGTCACACATCTTGCTGCAGTGATGTCACACGGTGGTATTTCACCCAGTAGATATGGGAGTTTATCCACATCGGATGTGTTTTTCAAATTATTTGTGGAATCAAGTGAAATAGATAATAAACAAAAGTGAACTAAACAAAAATACAAAAGGGAAAATAAATCATCATTAAAACAGGTGTTTGTTCTTCACTGGTTGCCCTTTTCTCGTGGCAACAGGTCACACATCTTGCTGCTGTGATGGCAGACTGTGGAATTTCATCCAAAAGATATGGGAGTTTTTCAAAATTGGATTTGTTTTCAAATTCTTTGTGGATCTGTGTAATCTGGGGGAAATATGTCTCTCTAATATGGTCATACATTGGGCAGGAGGTTAGGAAATGCAGCTCAGTTTCCACCTCATTTTGTGGGCAGTGAGCACATAGCCTGTCTTCTCTTGAGAGCCATGTCTGCCTACGATGGCCTTTCTCAATAGCAAGGCTATGCTCACTGAGTCTGTACATAGTCAAAGATTTCCTTAAGTTTGGGTCAGTCACAGTGGTCAGGTATTCTGCCACTGTGTACTCTCTGTTTAGGGCCAAATAGCATTCTAGTTTGCTCTGTTTTTTTGTTAATTCTTTCCAATGTGTCAAGTAATTCTCTTTTTGTTTTCTCGTGATTTGATTGGGTCTAATTGTGTTGCTGTCCTGTGGCTCTGTGGGGTGTGTTTGTTCTCTCTCTCTCTCTCTCTCTCTCTCTCTCTCTCTCTCTCTCTCTCTCTCTCTCTCTCTCTCTCTCTCTCTCTCTCTCTCTCTCTCTCTCTCTCTCTCTCTCTCTCAGGCCTTCCTACAATGGAGGTGTGTCAGGAGTACTATGGTTTACCTCCGCCCCCTGTAGCGTTCGGCCAACCACTGCACCTCTCGATGGGTGATGTCATCGAACTGACAAGAGCCGATGCCGACCTAACGTGGTGGGAGGTGAAACACGCACACACACACGGTGCAGGCAGAGCATGCTTCCTGTAGTATGAGTGTGTGGGAGGGTGGAGATACCGTCACTCTCTCTCTCTCTCTCTCTCTCTCTCTCTCTCTCTCTCTCTCTCTCTCTCTCTCTCTCTCTCTCTCTCTCTCTCTCTCTGTTCTTCACTGGTTCTCTTTTCTTGTGGCAACAGGTCACAAATCTTGCTGCTGTGATGGCACACTGTGGAATTTCACAGATATGGGAGTTTATCAACATTTGATGTGTTGTCAAATTCTTTGTGGGTCTGTGTAATCTGAGGGAAATATGTGTCTCTAATATGGTCATACATCTGGCAGCTGTTTTTTGGTAATTTCCTTCCCCTAACCCTTTTAGCTAACCCTTCCCTAACCCTAACCTTTACCCTTCCCTAACCCTAACCTTTACCCTTCCCCTAACCCTTCCCCTAACCCTTCCCCTAACCCTAACCTTTACCCTTCCCCTAACCCTTTTAGCTAACCCTAACCCTAACCCTAACCTTTACCCTTCCCTAACCCTAACCTTTACCCTTCCCCTAACCCTTCTCCTAACCTCTTCCCTAACCCTAACCTTTACCCTTCCCCTAACCCTTCCCTAACCCTAACCTTTACCCTTCCCCTAACCCTTTTCCTAACCCTTCCCCTAACCCTAACCTTTACCCTTCCCCTAACCCTTCTCCTAACCCTTCCCCTAACCCAAAACCCTTCCCCTAACCCTTTTACCCTTCCCTAACCCTTCCCCTAACAAATAACCCTTTTTCCTGCTTAACCCCCCTAACCCTAACCTTTACCCTTCCCTAACCCTTCTCCTAACCCTTCCCCCTAACCCTAACTTAACCCTTCCCCTAACCCTAAGTTTACCCTTCCCTAACCCTTCCCTAATTTAATTTACCCTTCCCCTCTAACCTTTACCCTTCCCCTTTCCCCTAACCCTAACCTTTACCCTTCCCTAACCCTTCTCCTAACCCTAACCTTTACCCTTAACCCCCTAACCCTTCTCCTAACCCTTCCCCTAACCCTAACCTTTACCCTTTCCCTAACCCTTCTCCTAACCCTTCCCCTAACCCTAACCTTTACCCTTCCCCTAACCCTTCTCCTAACCCTAACCTTTACCCTTCCCTAACCCTTCCCCTAACCCTAACCTTTACCCTTCCCTAACCCTTCTCCTAACCCTTCCCTAACCCTAACCTTTACCCTTCCCTAACCCTTCTCCCTAACCCTTCCCCTAACCCTAACCTTTACCCTTCCCCTAACCCTTCCCCTAACCCTTCCCCTAACCCTTCTAACCCTAACCCTTCCCCTAACCCTTCTCCTAACCCTTCCCCTAACCCTCCCCTAACCCTTCCCTAACCCTAACCTTTACCCTTCCCCTAACCCTTCCCTAACCCTTCCCTAACCCTAACCTTTACCCTTCCCCTAACCCTTCCCCTAACCCTTCCCTAACCCTTCTCCTAACCCTTCCCTAACCCTTCTCCTAACCCTTCCCCTAACCCTTCCCTAACCCTTCCCTAACCCTTCCCTAACCCTAACCTTTACCCTTCCCCTAACCCTTCTCCTAACCCTTCCCCTAACCCTAACCTTTACCCTTCCCTAACCCTTCCCTAACCCTTCCCCTAACCCTAACCTTCCCTAACCCTTCCCTAACCCTTCTCCCCTAACCTTTAACCCTTCCCTAACCCTTTCCTAACCCTTCCCTAACCCTAACCTTTACCCTTCCCTAACCCTTCCCTAACCCTTCCCTAACCCTAACCTTTAACCCTTCCCCTAACCCTAATCTTAACTCTTTTACCTAACACCTACATTTAACCCTAACCCCTGGCCCAGCTAACTTCAGCCACCAAGCCAAACCAAATCAAATCAAATCAAATCAAAATGTATTTGTCACATACACATGGTTAGCAGATGTTAATGCGAGTGTAGCGAAATGCTTGTGCTTCTAGTTCCGACAATGCAGTAATAACCAACAAGTAATCTAACTAACAATTCCAAAACTACTGTCTTATACACAGTGTAAGGGGATAAGGAACATGTACATAAGGATATATGAATGAGTGATGGTACAGAGCAGCATAGGCAAGATACAGTAGATGGTATCGAGTACAGTATATACATATGAGATGAGTATGTAAACAAAGTGGCATAGTTAAAGTGGCTAGTGATACATGTATTACATAAGGATGCAGTAGATGATATAGAGTACAGTATATACGTATGCATATGAGATGAATAATGTAGGGTATGTAACATTATATAAGGTAGCATTGTTTAAAGTGGCTAGTGATATATTTTACATCATTTCCCATCAATTCCCATTATTAAAGTGGCTGGAGTTGAGTCAGTGTCAGTGTCAGTGTGTTGGCAGCAGCCACTCAATGTTAGTGGTGGCTGTTTAACAGTCTGATGGCCTTGAGATAGAAGCTGTTTTTCAGTCTCTCGGTCCCAGCTTTGATGCACCTGTACTGACCTCGCCTTCTGGATGATAGCGGGGTGAACAGGCAGTGGTTCGGGTGGTTGATGTCCTTGATGATCTTTATGGCCTTCCTGTAACAACGGGTGGTGTAGGTGTCCTGGAGGGCAGGTAGTTTGCCCCCGGTGATGCGTTGTGCAGACCTCACTACCCTCTGGAGAGCCTTACGGTTGTGGGTGGAGCAGTTGCCGTACCAGGCGGTGATACAGCCCGCCAGGATGCTCTCGATTGTGCATCTGTAGAAGTTTGTGAGTGCTTTTGGTGACAAGCCAAATTTCTTCAGCCTCCTGAGGTTGAAGAGGCGCTGCTGCGCCTTCTTCACGATGCTGTCTGTGTGAGTGGACCAATTCAGTTTGTCTGTGATGTGTATGCCGAGGAACTTAAAACTTGCTACCCTCTCCACTACTGTTCCATCTGCTTAGTTTTGTTGACGTTGAGTGTGAGGTTATTTTCCTGACACCACACTCCGAGGGCCATCACCTCCTCCCTGTAGACCGTCTCGTCGTTGTTGGTAATCAAGTCCACCACTGTTGTGTCGTCCGCAAACATGATGATTGAGTTGGAGGCGTGCGTGGCCACGCAGTCGTGGGTGAACAGGGAGTACAGGAGAGGGCTCAGAACGCACCCTTGTGGGGCCCCTGTGGGGTGGAGATGTTGTTGTCAAGTAATTCTCTTTTTGTTTTCTCATGATTTGGTTGGGTATAATTGTGTTGCTGTTCTGGTTGTGGAATTTAACAGCTCTTGTCTGGATTTTGATAATTAGCGGGTATAGACAGGCATTATTTGGTGTTTTACGTTGTACACAGAGGATGTTTTTGCAGAGTACTGCATGCAGAGTCTCAATGTGTCTCAACCATAAAGTCTCAATATGGTGAGATCTCACAACCATAAAGGACAATATGGTGAGATCTCACAACCATAAAGGACAATATGGTGAGATCTCACAACCATAAAGGACAATATGGTGAGATCTTACAACCATAAAGGACAATATGGTGAGATCTCACAACCATAAAGGACAATATGGTGAGATCTCACAACCATAAAGGACAATATGGTGAGATCTCACAACCATAAAGGACAATATGGTGAGATCTCACAACCATAAAGGGCAATATGGTGAGATCTCACAACCATAAAGGGCAATATGGTGAGATCTCACAACCATAAAGGACAATATGGTGAGATCTCACAACCATAAAGGACAATATGGTGAGATCTCACAACCATAAAGGACAATATGGTGAGATCTCACAACCATAAAGGATAATGGGTTCTATAACTGATTCAAGTTTTTTTAGCCAGATCCTAATTGGGATGTCAAATTTTATTTTCCTTTTGATGGCATAGAATGCCCTTCTTACCTTGTCTCTCAGATTGTTCACAGCTTCGTGTATGTGGCGCTGTGGCGCGGATGTTTAGGCCCTGGTATGTATAGTTTTTGTGTGCTCTAGGGCAACGGTGTCTAGATGGAATTTGTATTTGTGGTCCTGGCGACTGGACCTTTATTTTGGTCTTACTGAGATTTACTGTCAGGGCCCAGGTCTGACAGGACCCAGGTCTGTCAGGGCCCAGGTCTGACAGGACCCAGGTCTGTCAGGGCCCAGGTCTGACAGGGCCCAGGTCTGACAGGGACCAGATCTGTCAGGGCCCAGGTCTGACAGGGCCCAGGTCTGACAGGGCCCAGGTCTGACAGGGACCAGATCTGACAGGGCCCAGGTCTGTCAGGGCCCAGGTCTGACAGGACCCAGGTCTGACAGGGCCCAGGTCTGACAGGGACCAGATCTGACAGGGCCCAGGTCTGTCAGGGCCCAGGTCTGACAGGACCCAGGTCTGACAGGGCCCAGGTCTGACAGGGACCAGATCTGACAGGGCCCAGGTCTAAAAGGGATTGAATTGGTTGTTGCCTAATTGTTTTGTTTTTTTGGTAGGTTTCTACACAACTATCCTTCCATCTATAGCATTTATTAATGTTACTCAGTTCCTTCAGCTTTGATGCCTCATGGTTGAGTATTGCTCTGTCCGAGTAGACTGTGATGTTGCTGTGATCTGATAGTGGTGTCAGTGGGCTGACTGTGAATATCAGTGGCAATCCTACTGCCAAGGGACAAGCTGTAGGTGTCCTACTTACCGTAGGAGTCCCCTCGAAGCCTACCATTTACTATGTCCATACCCAGCGTCCCCTCGAAGCCTACCATTTACTATGTCCATACCCAGCGTCCCCTCGAAGCCTACCATTTACTATGTCCATACCCAGCGTCCCCTCGAAGCCTACCATTTACTATGTCCATACCCAGCGTCCCCTCGAAGCCTACCATTTACTATGTCCATAACCAGTGTCCCCTCGAAGCCTACCATTTACTATGTCCATACCCAGCGTCCCCTCGAAGCCTACCATTTACTATGTCCATAACCAGTGTCCCCTCGAAGCCTACCATTTACTATGTACATACCCAGTGTCCCCTCGAAGCCTACCATTTACTATGTACATACCCAACATCCCCTCGAAGCATACCATTTACTATGTACATACCCAACGTCCCCTCGAAGCCTACCATTTACTATGTCCATAGCCAGCGTCCCCTCGAAGCATACCATTTACTATGTCCATACCCAGCATCCCCTCGAAGCATACCATTTACTATGTCCATAGCCAACATCCCCTCGAAGCATACCATTTACTATGTACATACCCAACGTCCGACAGAGCTGCAGTTGTGACCTGTTTTTGTTGGTTATGTTGTCGTAGTGTCTAGTGGGGCGTATGGGGGAGGCTGTCTCCTCCAGTTAGGTGTTTGTCCCCTTGTGTGCTGAGTGTCTGTTTCTTGTCCAGTTATGGCATCTCTCTCTCTCTCTCTCTGGCATCTCTCTCTCTCTCTCTGGCATCTCTCTCTCTCTCTCTCTCTCTCTCTCTCTCTCTCTGGCATCTCTCTCTCTGGCATCTCTCTCTCTCTGGCATCTCTCTCTCTGGTATCTCTACCTCTGGCATCTCTCTCTCTCTGGCATCTCTCTCTCTCTGGCATCTCTCTCTCTCTGGCATCTCTCTCTCTCTCTGGCATCTCTCTCTCTGGCATCTCTCCCTCTGGCATCTCTCTCTCATCTCTCTCAATTCAATTCAATTCAATTCAAGGGCTTTATTGGCATGGGAAACATGTGTTAACATTGCCAAAGCAAGTGAGGTAGATAATATATAAAGTGAAATAAACAATAAAAAATAACAGTAAACATCACACATACAGAAGTTTAAAAACAATAAAGACATTACAAATGTCATATTATATATATACAGTGTTTTAACAATGTACAAATGGTAAAGGACACAAGATAAAATAAATAAGCATAGATATGGGTTGTATTTACAATGGTGCGTGTTCTTCACTGGTTGCCCTTTTCTCGTGGCAACAGGTCACAATCTTGCTGCTGTGATGGCAGACTGTGGTATTTCACCCAGTAGATATGGGAGTTTATCAAAATTGGATTTGTTTTCGAATTCTTTGTGGATCTGTGTAATCTGAGGGAAATATGTCTCCCTAATATGGTCATACATTGGGCAGGAGGTTAGGAAGTGCAGCTCAGTTTCCACCTCATTTTGTGGGCAGTGAGCACATAGCCTGTCTTCTCTTGAGAGCCTTGTCTGCCTCTCTCTCTCTCTCTCTCTGGCATCTCTCTCTCTCTCTCTCTCCCTCTCATCTCTCCCTCTCGGCGTATTATTGAGTAATACCATTGTAACATGTGCTTTGTAGTAAATCATTTCTGTACAATAATGTGCTACAGGAGGCACTGTAAGACGGCGTGTTGTTCTAGTCGTCTGATTGGTCTGCCGTGTGTGTCACTCAGGGCAAGAACGTGACGATTGGTCAGATGGGTTGGTTCCCCTGCAGTAAGGTCCAGCCCTTCATCTCTGTGAGTACCACTGACTTGAAGTCGATTACACATGTCATGCTATAGTTTATTATTTTACCTTTATTTAACTAGGCAAGTCAGTTAAGAACAAATTCTTATTTTCAATGACGGCCTACCGGGGAACAGTGGGTTAACTGGTCTAGGAACAGTGGGTTAACTGGTCTAGGAACAGTGGGTTAACTGGTCTAGGAACAGTGGGTTAACTGGTCTAGGAACAGTGGGTTAACTGGTTAGGAACTGGTCTAGGAACAGTGGGTTAACTGGTCTAGGAACAGTGGGTTAACTGGTCTAGGAACAGTGGGTTAACTGGTCTAGGAACAGTGGGTTAACTGGTCTAGGAACAGTGGGTTAACTGGTCTAGGAACAGTGGGTTAACTGGTCTAGGAACAGTGGGTTAACTGGTCTAGGAACAGTGGGTTAACTGGTCTAGGAACAGTGGGTTAACTGGTCTAGGAACAGTGAGTTAACTGGTCTAGGAACAGTGGGTTAACTGGTCTAGGAACAGTGGGTTAACTGGTCTAGGAACAGTGGGTTAACTGGTCTAGGAACAGTGGGTTAACTGGTCTAGGAACAGTGGGTTAACTGGTCTAGGAACAGTGGGTTAACTGGTCTAGGAACAGTGGGTTAACTGGTCTAGGAACAGTGGGTTAACTGGTCTAGGAACAGTGGGTTAACTGGCCTAGGAACAGTGGGTTAACTGGCCTAGGAACAGTGGGTTAACTGGCCTAGGAACAGTGGGTTAACTGCCTGTTCAGGGGCAGAACGACAGCTCGGGGGTTTTGAACTTGCAACCTTCCGGTTACTAGTCCAATGCTCTAACCACTAGGCTACCCTGCCGCCCCTCTAGCCAATCAGAGTCCATGTTATGGGTTTAGGCTACACCGTGTCTGGTATTGATAGAAATACCAACATACGTTTTACTAAGTGCTTCAGGAAGCATGGGTTGTGATCTCAAAACTGTCTGACCTCTGACCTCTCTTCCCAGAGACCAACTCCCGACCTATCCGACTTCCTATGGTGAGTAATGATACCGTTCTATTTATACCTGGTATCACTCATACTGATGCTCTAGATATGTACCACCTGGTATCACTCATACTGATGCTCTAGATATGTACCACCTGGTATCACTCATACTGATGCTCTAGATATGTACCACCTGGTATCACTCATACTGATGCTCTAGATATGTACCACCTGGTATCACTCATACCGATGCTCTAGATATGTACCACCTGGTATCACTCATATCGATGTTCTAGATATGTACCACCTGGTATCACTCATACCGATGCTCTAGATATGTACCACCTGGTATCACTCATATCGATGCTCTAGATATGTACCACCTGGTATCACTCATACTGATGCTCTAGATATGCACCACCTGGTACCACTCATACTGATGCTCTAGATATGTACCACCTGGTATCACTCATACTGATGCTCTAGATATGTACCACATGGTATCACTCATACTGATGCTCTAGATATGTACCACCCGTTATCACTCATATCGATGCTCTAGATATGTACCACCTGGTATCACTCATACCGATGCTCTAGATATGTACCACCTGGTATCACTCATACTGATGCTCTAGATATGTACCACCTGGTATCACTCATACTGATGCTCTAGATATGTACCACCTGGTATCACTCATACTGATGCTCTAGATATGTACCACCTGGTATCACTCATACTGATGGTCTAGATATGTACCACCTGGTATCACTCATACTGATGCTCTAGATATGTACCACCTGGTATCACTCATATTGATGCTCTAGATATGTACCACCTGGTATCACTCATACTGATGCTCTAGATATGTACCACCTGGTATCACTCATACTGATGCTCTAGATATGCACCACCTGGTATCAGGTTCATACCGAGGTTTCTAGATATGTACCATTTGGTATCACTCATACTGATGCTCTAGATATGTACCACCTGGTATCACTCATACTGATGCTCTAGATATTTACCACCTGGTATCACTCATACTGATGCTCTAGATATTTACCACCTGGTATCACTCATACTGATGCTCTAGATATTTACCACCTGGTATCACTCATACTGATGCTCTAGATATTTACCACCTGGTATCACTCATACTGATGCTCTAGATATGTACCACCTGGTATCACTCATACTGATGCTCTAGATATGTACCACCTGGTATCACTCATACTGATGCTCTAGATATGTACCACCTGGTATCACTCATACTGATGCTCTAGATATGTACCACCTGGTATCAGGTTTGGTATCAGGTTTGGTCATTTAAGTGATTTGGGTTCTAGGTTTGCGGGGAACATGGACATCAGACGAAGAACCTCCTGATTTCACGGTCGGACGGAACGTTTCTGGTCCGCCAGAAAGACGGAGGAGAGCATTCAATCAGCCTCAAGTGAGCCTTCCCCTCTTTTTCTGGCCAATCAGAAAGGAGATGTCTAACAACTGGCCTCCTCTTCTCTCTGTCTACCCTCCTCATCTCTGTCACCCACACACACACTCTCACTCTTCCTCCCATCACACTGTCTACCCACACTCTTTCACTCTTCCTCCCATCTCACTGTCACACTCCTCATCTCTCTGTCTACCACACACACGTCTCTCTGTCACACACCACGTCACTCTGTCACACACCACCTCATCTCACACACATTCTTACTCTCTCACTCTCTGTCTACACTGATTCTCATTCACTCATCTGTCTCCTCCAGGTTTAACATGGACATCAGACACATCAAGATCACTGTCTAACAGAAGGTCTCTCTGTCTATCCTCGTCTCTCTGAAAGCATTCAAAGGGTTAATCTACCCTCCCCGTCTCTCTTTCTCTCCCGTCTCTCTGTCTACCCTCCTCGTCTCTCTGTCTACCCTCCTCATCTCTGTCTACCCTCCTCATCTCTCTCTACCCTTCCTCCCATCTCTGTCTACCCTCCTCGTCTCTTTCCCTCTTCCTCCCATCTCTCTGTCTACCCTCCTCATCTCTCTGTCTACCCTCCTCGTCTCTCTGTCTACCCTCCTCGTCTCTCTGTCTACCCTCCTCATCTCTCTGTCTACCCTCCTCGTCTCTCTGTCTACCCTCCTCGTCTCTCTGTCTACCCTCCTCATCTGTCTACCCTCCTCGTCTCTCTGTCTACCCTCCTCGTCTCTCTGTCTACCCTCCTCGTCTCTCTGTCTACCCTCCTCGTCTCTCTGTCTACCATCCTCGTCTCTCTGTCTACCCTCCCCGTCTCTCTGTCTACCCTCCCCGTCTCTCTGTCTACCCTCCCCGTCTCTCTGTCTACCCTCCTCATCTCTCTGTCTACCCTCCTCATCTCTCTGTCTACCCTCCTCATCTCTGTCTACCCTCCTCATCTCTGTCTACCCTCCTCGTCTCTCTGTCTACCCTCGTCATCTCTCTGTCTACCCTCCTCATCTCTCTTTCTACCCTCCTCATCTCTCTGTCTACCCTACTCGTCTCTCTGTCTACCCTCCTCGTCTCTCTGTCTATCCTCCTCATCGCTCTGTCTACCCTCCTCATCTCTCTGTCTACCCTCCTCATCTCTCTTTCTACCCTCCTCATCGCTCTGTCTACCCTCCTCATCTCTCTGTCTACCCTACTCGTCTCTCTGTCTACCCTCCTCGTCTCTCTGTCTAGCCTCCTCGTCTCTGTCTACCCTCCTCATCTCTGTCTACCCTCCTCATCTCTCTGTCTACCCTCCTCATCTCTCTGTCTACCCTCCTCATCTCTCTGTCTACCCTCCTCGTCTCTCTGTCTATCCTCCTCGTCTCTCTGTCTATCCTCCTCGTCTCTCTGTCTACCCTCCTCGTCTCTCTGTCTACCCTCCTCATCTCTCTGTATACCCTCCTCGTCTCTCTCCCTCTTATCTCGCTGTCTACCCTCCTCGTCTCTCTCCCTCTTATCTCTCTGTCTACCCTCCTCGTCTCTCTCCCTCTTATCTCTCTGTCTACCCTCCTCATCTCTCTCCCTCTTATCTCTCTGTCTACCCTCCTCGTCTCTCTGTCTACCCTCCTCGTCTCTCTGTCTACCCTCCTCATCTCTCTATCTACCCTCCTCGTCTCTCTGTCTACCCTCCTCGTCTCTCTGTCTACCCTCCTCATCTCTCTGTCTACCCTCCCCGTCTCTCTGTCTATCCTCCTCATCTCTCTGTCTACCCTCCTAGTCTCTGTCTACCCTCCCCGTCTCTCTGTCTACCCTCCTCATCTCTCTGTCTACCCTCCTCGTCTCTCTGTCTACCCTCCTCGTCTCTCTGTCTACCCTCCTCGTCTCTCTGTCTACCCTCCTTGTCTCTCTGTCTACCCTCCTCGTCTCTCTGTCTACCCTCCTCGTCTCTGTCTACCCTCCTCATCTCTGTCTACCCTCCTCATATCTGTCTACCCTCCTCATATCTGTCTACCCTCCTCATCTCTCTGTCTACCCTCCTCGTCCCTCTGTCTACCCTCCTCGTCTCTCTGTCTACCCTCCTCGTCTCTCTGTCTACCCTCCTCATCTCTGTCTACCCTCCTCATCTCTGTCTACCCTCCTCGTCTCTCTGTCTACCCTCCTCGTCTCTCTGTCTACCCTCCTCGTCTCTCTGTCTACCCTCCTCATCTCTGTCTACCCTCCTCATATCTGTCTACCCTCCTCATCTCTCTGTCTACCCTCCTCGTCCCTCTGTCTACCCTCCTCGTCTCTCTGTCTACCCTCCTCATCTCTGTCTACCCTCCTCATCTCTGTCTACCCTCCTCGTCTCTCTGTCTACCCTCCTCGTCTCTCTGTCTACCCTCCTCGTCTCTCTGTCTACCCTCCTCGTCTCTCTGTCTACCCTCCTCGTCTCTCTGTCTACCCTCCTCGTCTCTCTGTCTACCCTCCTCGTCTCTCTGTCTACCCTCCTCGTCTCTCTGTCTACCCTCCTCGTCTCTCTGTCTACCCTCCTCGTCTCTCTGTCTACCCTCCCCGTCTCTCTGTCTACCCTCCCCGTCTCTCTGTCTACCCTCCCCGTCTCTCTGTCTACCCTCCTCGTCTCCCTGTCTACCCTCCTCGTCTCTGTCTACCCTCCTCGTCTCTCTGTCTACCCTCCTCGTCTCTCTGTCTACCCTCCTCGTCTCTGTCTACCCTCCTTATCTCTCTGTCTACCCTCCTCATCTCTCTCCCTCTTCCTCCTCGTCTCTCTGTCTATCCTCCTCGTCTCTCTGTCTATCCTCCTCGTCTCTCTGTCTACCCTCCTCGTCTCTCTCCCTCTTATCTCTCTGTCTACCCTCCTCGTCTCTCTGTCTACCCTCCACGTCTCTCTGTCTACCCTCCTCGTCTCTCTGTCTACCCTCCTCGTCTCTCTGTCTACCCTCCTCGTCTCTCTGTCTACCCTCCTCGTCTCTCTGTCTACCCTCCCCGTCTCTCTGTCTACCCTCCCTGTCTCTCTGTCTACCCTCCCCGTCCCTCTGTCTACCCTCCCCGTCCCTCTGTCTACCCTCCCCGTCTCTCTGTCTACCCTCCTCATCTCTCTGTCTATCCTCCTCGTCTCTCTGTCTACCCTCCTCGTCTCTCTGTCTACCCTCCTCATCTCTGTCTACCCTCCTCATCTCTGTCTACCCTCCTCATCTCTGTCTACCCTCCTCGTCTCTCTGTCTACCCTCCTCGTCTCTCTGTCTATCCTCCTCGTCTCTCTGTCTACCCTCCCCGTCTCTCTGTCTACCCTCCTCGTCTCTGTCTACCCTCCTCATCTCTCTGTCTACCCTCCTCATCTCTCTCCCTCTTCCTCCTCGTCTCTCTGTCTATCCTCCTCGTCTCTCTGTCTATCCTCCTCGTCTCTCTGTCTACCCTCCTCGTCTCTCTCCCTCTTATCTCTCTGTTTACCCTCCTCGTCTCTCTCCCTCTTATCTCTCTGTCTACCCTCCTCGTCTCTCTGTCTACCCTCCTGGTCTCTCTGTCTATCCTCCTCGTCTCTCTGTCTACCCTCCTCGTCTCTCTCCCTCTTATCTCTCTGTCTACCCTCCTCGTCTCTCTGTCTACCCTCCTCGTCTCTCTGTCTACCCTCCTCGTCTCTCTTTCTACCCTCCTCGTCTCTCTCCCTCTTATCTCTCTGTCTACCCTCCTCGTCTCTCTCCCTCTCATCTCTCTGTCTACCCTCCTCGTCTCTCTGTCTACCCTCCTTATCTCTCTGTCTACCCTCCTCGTCTCTCTGTCTACCCTCCTCGTCTCTCAGTCTACCCTCCTCGTCTGTCTACACTCATTATCTCTCTGTCTACCCTCCTCATCTCTCTCCCTCTTATCTCTCTGTCTACCCTCCTCGTCTCTCTGTCTACCCTCCTCGTCTCTCTGTCTACCCTCCTCGTCTCTCTCTCTCTTATCTCTCTGTCTACCCTCCTCGTCTCTCTCCCTCTTATCTCTCTGTCTACCCTCCTCATCTCTCTCCCTCTTATCTCTCTGTCTACCCTCCTCCACTCTCTCCCTCTTATCTCTCTGTCTACCCTCCTCCACTCTCTCCCTCTTATCTCTCTGTCTACCCTCCTCGTCTCTCTCCCTCTTATCTCTGTCTACCCTCCTCATCTCTCTCCCTCTTATCTCTCTGTCTACCCTCCTCGTCTCTCTCCCTCTTATCTCTCTGTCTACCCTCCTCGTCTCTCTGTCTACCCTCCTCGTCTCTCTGTCTACCCTCCTCGTCTCTCTCTCTCTTATCTCTCTGTCTACCCTCCTCATCTCTCTCCCTCTTATCTCTCTGTCTACCCTCCTCATCTCTCTCCCTCTTATCTCTCTGTCTACCCTCCTCCACTCTCTCCCTCTTATCTCTCTGTCTACCCTCCTCCACTCTCTCCCTCTTATCTCTCTGTCTACCCTCCTCGTCTCTCTCCCTCTTATCTCTGTCTACCCTCCTCATCTCTCTCCCTCTTATCTCTCTGTCTACCCTCCTCGTCTCTCTCCCTCTACCTTTCATCCCTTTTTCTTGTAAATGTAAACATGTTTAACTTTTTTTGTAAAGCACTTTATATCTTCATCTCTCTCTCCCCCCCCATCTCCCCCTCTGTCTCCCCTTCCCGCATCTCTCTCCCCTCCCCCATCTCCCCTCTCTCTCCCCCTATCTCTCTCTCCCCCATCTCCCCCTTCCCCTATCTCTTTCTCTCTCCCCTCATCTCTCTGTTAGGAGATGGTTCAGTTCTACCAGCAACATTCATTGAAGGAGTATTTTAAGGATGTGGACACCACCCTCCAGACCCCCTTCAACCAGCCTGAACAGAGTGGTACACCCTTCAACACACCCTCCCCAGGTACACAAACACACACCACCCTCCAGACCCCCTTCAACACACCCTCCCCAGGTACACATACACACACCACCCTCCAGACCCCCTTCAATCAGCCTGAACAGAGTGATACACCGTTCAACACACCCTCCCCAGGTACACATACACACACCACCCTCCAGACCCCCTTCAACCAGCCTGAACAGAGTGGTACACCCTTCAACACACCCTCCCCAGGTACACAAACACACACCACCCTCCAGACCCCCTTCAATCAGCCTGAACAGAGTGATACACCCTTCAACACACCCTCCCCAGGTACACACACACACACACACACACACACACACACACACACACACACACACACACACACACACACACACACACACACACACACACACACACACACACACACACACACACACACACACACACACACACACACACACTCTCTCAAGACTTCCTAATAACCTCAACTTATATCCTTCCATAACCTCAAATATAAGTACTCTCAAATACTGTCTTGTTTCAACACACACACACCCACGCTCACCTCTCTCCCTCTCTCTCTCTCCTCCAGGTGGCAGTATGCGTTCGTTCGGCACAGCGAGGGCCAGGTATGACTTCTCAGCCAGAGACCGTACAGAGTTGTCTCTGAGAGAAGGAGACACAGTCAAGGTCCTGTCTAAGAAAGCTCACAATGGATGGTGGAAAGGAGAGGTCTATGGACGGGTGAGGAGCAACACACACCTTCCCACACACAGTACACACACACACACAGTACACACACACAGTACACACACACAGTACACACACACAGTACACACACACACCGTCCCACACAGTACACACACACAGTACACACACACACAGTACACATACACACCGTCCCACACAGTACACACACACACAGTACACACACACACACACAGTACACACACACACACACCGTCCCACACAGTACACACACACACAGTACATACACACACACAGTACACACACACACAGTACACACACACACACACACACACACACACACACACACACAGTACACACACAGTACACACACACAGTACACACACACACACACACACACACACGCAGTACATACACACACACACACGCAGTACACACACACACACACGCAGTACACACGCAGTACACACACACACACAGTACACACACACAGTACACACACACACACGGTACACACGGTACACACGGTACACACACAGTACACACACACACGGTACACACGGTACACACGGTACACACGGTACACACACACACGGTACACACACACACACACACACACACACACACACACACACACACACACACACACACACACACACACACACACACACACACACACACACACACAATCAACACATTCACATATGCAGCACATGCAGTAGGATCCTCACACACCTGTCAACATGTTCACATGCAGTAGGATCCTCACACACCTGTCAACATGTTCACATGCAGTAGGATCCTCACACACCTGTCAACATGTTCACATGCAGTAGGATCCTCACACACCTGTCAACATGTTCACATGCAGTAGGATCCTCACACACCTGTCAACATGTTCACATGCAGTAGGATCCTCACACACCTGTCAACATGTTCACATGCAGTAGGATCCTCACACACCTGTCAACATGTTCACATGCAGTAGGATCCTCACACACCTGTCAACATGTTCACATGCAGTAGGATCCTCACACACCTGTCAACATGTTCACATGCAGTAGGATCCTCACACACCTGTCAACATGTTCACATGCAGTAGGATCCTCACACACCTGTCAACATGTTCACATGCAGTAGGATCCTCACACACCTGTCAACATGTTCACATGCAGTAGGATCCTCACACACCTGTCAACATGTTCACATGCAGTAGGATCCTCACACACCTGTCAACATGTTCACATGCAGTAGGATCCTCACACACCTGTCAACATGTTCACATGCAGTAGGATCCTCACACACCTGTCAACATGTTCACATGCAGTAGGATCCTCACACACCTGTCAACATGTTCACATGCAGTAGGATCCTCACACCTGTCAACATGTTCACATGCATAGGACACACCTGTCAAAGTGTTAAACAAATCAAAATATCAACATGTTCATTCAGTAGGATCCTCACACACCTTGATCAACATGTTCACATGCAGTAGGATCCTCACACACCTGTCAACATGTTCACATGCAGTAGGATCCTCACACACCTGTCAACATGTTCACATGCAGTAGGATCGGTCTCACACACCTAACTCAACATGTTCACATGCAGTAGGATCCTCACACACCTGTCAACATGTTCTCATGTCAGTAGGATCCTCACACACCTGTCAACATGTTCACATGCAGTAGGGATCTGTTCCCACACACCTGTCAACATGTTCATGCAGTAGGATCTGTTCTCACACACCTGTCAACATGTTCACATGCAGTAGGATCTCACACACCTGTCAACATGTTCACATGCAGTAGGTCGGTCTGTTCCCAGCAGTAACTCCTGTCAACTGTACTGTCAAAAGTTTGGACACTCCTGTCTCATTCTGTCTTTATTTCTACATTGTAGAATCTGTTCCCATGAAATAACTCCTGTTCAAATCAAAATATATTTTGATTCTTCAAAGTAGTCACCCTTTACCTTGATGACAGCTTTGAACACTCTTAGCATTCTCTCAACCAGCTTCACCTGGAATGCTTTTCCAACACACAAATTGTTAAACACTCCTCTCTCTGTCTGTAGGTCGGTCTGTTCCCAGCTAACTCCTGTCTCTCTGTCTGTAGGTCGGTCTGTTCCCAGCTAACTCCTGTCTCTCTGTCTGTAGGTCGGTCTGTTCCCAGCTAACTCCTGTCTCTCTGTCTGTAGGTCGGTCTGTTCCCAGCTAACTCCTGTCTCTCTGTCTGTAGGTCGGTCTGTTCCCAGCTAACTCCTGTCTCTCTGTCTGTAGGTCGGTCTGTTCCCAGCTAACTCCTGTCTCTCTGTCTGTAGGTCGGTCTGTTCCCAGCTAACTCCTGTCTCTCTGTCTGTAGGTCGGTCTGTTCCCAGCTAACTCCTGTCTCTCTGTCTGTAGGTCGGTCTGTTCCCAGCTAACTCCTGTCTCTCTGTCTGTAGGTCGGTCTGTTCCCAGCTAACTCCTGTCTCTCTGTCTGTAGGTCGGTCTGTTCCCAGCTAACTACGTAGAAGAGGATTACTCTGAATACTGCTGATGTCGCCTCACACCTTCACCTGTGTGACTACTGCTGATGTCTCCTCACTGTCACACCTGTGTGTGAAAGAGACAGTGTGTCCCAATTCAATCCCTACCCCTTCCAATGCCCCTAACCGGTGCAGTCAAAAATGTGATTTTACTGTTTAGTTAAAAAAATATATATCTCCACACTATGAGGTTTAAGTAACACTCTGAAATTGTATTTTTTTTATTTTGAAATCAATGCTTGGAATTTCAGCCTGTTCAGGTGGGATGGAGTTTTTGACCCACAGCATGACATCACAATCTGATCAGATTTTTCTGACCAATGACCAGTCATCTTTTATTTGCATATGTCTCCACCTACTTTGAAGGGGTAAGCAGGGTAGGCTCTAGTGCAGAGATGGGCAACTCCAGTCCCACTGTTTCCCTAGCAAACACAGCTGATTAGACTGGCTGTGTTCTGAACTGAAGAACGTGATCATTGCATTACTGGAGTCAGGTGTCTTAGCTGGGGCTGAAGTGTGACACCAATCAGGCCCCCGAGGACTGGAGTTGCCCATCCCTGCTCTAGAGTCTAGACAATCCTATCCGCCAATCAGAGCTGTGCATGTAAATATATTTACATTTTTATCAACACACCGACAGAGCATTCCGATGGCTGAAGGAGGCTCAGGGAAATAAATTATAAAACATTTATTTGAAGTTATTTTCATGAAGTAAACACAGTGATTTATTAGACATCCAGTGATGATTTAAAAAAATAAAAAATAAAAGACTGCGTGGAGGCGTTAAATGTTTGATCTGCAAGATAGAGGCAATATGGTGGAAGCTTTACCACCACCATAGAGAATGATAGAGGCTTTACCACCACCATAGAGAATGATAGAGGCTTTACCACCACCATAGAGAATGATAGAGGCTTTACCACCACCATAGAGAATGATAGAGACTTTACCACCACCATAGAGAATGATAGAGGCTTTACCACCACCATAGAGAATGATAGAGGCTTTACCACCACCATAGAGAATGATAGAGGCTTTACCACCACCATAGAGAATGATAGAGGCAATATGGTGGAAGCTTTACCATCACCATAGAGAATGATAGAGGCAATATGGTGGAAGCTTTACCACCACCATAGAGAATGATAGAGACTTTACCACCACCATAGAGAATGATAGAGGCTTTACCACCACCATAGAGAATGATAGAGGCTTTACCACCACCATAGAGAATGATAGAGGCTTTACCACCACCATAGAGAATGATAGAGGCTTTACCACCACCATAGAGAATGATAGAGGCTTTACCACCACCATAGAGAATGATAGAGGCAATATGGTGGAAGCTTTACCACCACCATACCACCACCGTAGAGAATAATAGAGGCAATATGGTGGAAGCTTTACCACCACCATAGAGAATGATAGAGGCAATATGGTGGAAGCTTTACCACCACCATAGAGAATGATAGAGGCTTTACCACCACCATAGAGAATGATAGAGGCTTTACCACCACCATAGAGAATGATAGAGGCTTTACCACCACCATAGAGAATGATAGAGGCTTTACCACCACCATAGAGAATGATAGAGGCTTTACCACCACCATAGAGAATGATAGAGGCAATATGGTGGAAGCTTTACCACCACCATAGAGAATGATAGAGGCTTTACCACCACCATAGAGCATGATAGAGGCTTTACCACCACCATAGAGAATGATAGAGGCTTTACCACCACCATAGAGAATGATAGAGGCTTTACCACCACCATAGAGAATGATAGAGGCAATATGGTGGAAGCTTTACCACCACCATACCACCACCGTAGAGAATAATAGAGGCAATATGGTGGAAGCTTTACCACCACCATAGAGAATGATAGAGGCAATATGGTGGAAGCTTTACCACCACCATAGAGAATGATAGAGGCTTTACCACCACCATAGAGAATGATAGAGGCTTTACCACCACCATACAGAATGACAGAGGCTTTACCACCACCATAGAGAATGATAGAGGCTTTACCACCACCATAGAGAATGATAGAGGCTTTACCACCACCATAGAGAATGATAGAGGCTTTACCACCACCATAGAGAATGATAGAGGCTTTACCACCACCATAGAGAATGATAGAGGCTTTACCACCACCATAGAGAATGATAGAGGCTTTACCACCACCATAGAGAATGATAGAGGCTTTACTACCACCATAGAGAATGATAGAGGCTTTACCACCACCATAGAGAATGATAAAGGCTTTACCACCACCATAGAGAATTATAGAGGCTTTACCACCACCATAGAGAATGATAGAGGCAATATGGTGGAAGCTTTACCACCACCATAGAGAATGATAGAGGCAATATGGTGGAAGCTTTACCACCACCATAGAGAATGATAGAGGCAATATGGTGGAAGCTTTACCACCACCATAGAGAATGATAGAGGCTTTACCACCACCATAGAGAATGATAGAGGCTTTACCACCACCATAGAGAATGATAGAGGCTTTACCACCACCATAGAGAATGATAGAGGCTTTACCACCACCATAGAGAATAATAGAGGCTTTACCACCACCATAGAGAATGATAGAGGCTTTACCACCACCATAGAGAATAATAGAGGCTTTACCACCACCATAGAGAATGATAGAGGCAATATGGTGGAAGCTTTACCACCACCATAGAGAATGATAGAGGCAATATGGTGGACGCTTTACCACCACCATAGAGAATGATAGAGGCAATATGGTGGAAGCTTTACCACCACCATAGAGAATGATAGAGGCTTTACCACCACCATAGAGAATGATAGAGGCTTTACCACCACCATAGAGAATGATAGAGGCTTTACCACTACCATAGAGAATGATAGAGGCTTTACCACCACCATAGAGAATGATAGAGGCAATATGGTGGAAGCTTTACCACCACCATAGAGAATGATAGAGGCTTTACCACCACCATAGAGAATGATAGAGGCTTTACCACCACCATAGAGAATGATAGAGGCTTTACCACCACCATAGAGAATGATAGAGGCTTTACCACCACCATAGAGAATGATAGAGGCAATATGGTGGAAGCTTTACCACCACCATAGAGAATGATAGAGGCAATATGGTGGAAGCTTTACCACCACCATAGAGAATGATAGAGGCAATATGGTGGAAGCTTTACCACCACCATAGAGAATGATAGAGGCAATATGGTGGAAGTTTTACCACCACCATAGAGAATGATAGAGGCAATATGGTGGAAGCTTTACCACCACCATAGAGAATGATAGAGGCTTTACCACCACCATAGAGAATGATAGAGGCAATATGGTGGAAGCTTTACCACCACCATAGAGAATGATAGAGGCTTTACCACCACCATAGAGAATGATAGAGGCTTTACCACCACCATAGAGAATGATAGAGGCTTTACCACCACCATAGAGAATGATAGAGGCTTTACCACCACCATAGAGAATGATAGAGGCTTTACCACCACCATAGAGAATGATAGAGGCTTTACCACCACCATAGAGAATGATAGAGGCTTTACCACTACCATAGAGAATGATAGAGTCTTTACCACCACCATAGAGAATGATAGAGGCTTTACCACCACCATAGAGAATGATAGAGGCTTTACCACTACCATAGAGAATGATAGAGGCTTTACCACCACCATAGAGAATGATAGAAGCTTTACCACCACCATAGAGAATGATAGAGGCTTTACCACCACCATAGAGAATGATAGAGGCCTCTAGTGGCCAAAAGGTTGTATTAGCACGGGGCAGCACCATTGAGGGCTTCCACCATTTCAATGTAGTCAACTGGCTGGGACTTCCAACTTCATTGGCTGATCCCTACTGGTGACCCAGTTGGGAGTCATGTGCAGCCCGGGTCATCAGGAGGTATCAGCCAATCGTGGAGAAGAAAATGGGACTACTTCAAAATGGCCTCAATGGCACTGCCCATGATGTCACAGACGCCGTAGTGGGACGGATACAATGGCGCTGCCCATGATGTCACAGACGCCGTAGTGGGACGGATACAATGGCGCTGCCCATGATGTCACAGATGCCGTAGTGGGACGGATACAATGGCACTGCCCATGATGTCACAGACGCCGTAGTGGGACGGATACAATGGCGCTGCCCATGATGTCACAGACGCCGTAGTGGGACGGATACAATGGCGCTGCCCATGATGTCACAGACGCCGTAGTGGGACGGATACAATGGCGCTGCCCATGATGTCACAGACGCCGTAGTGGGATGGATACAATGGCGATGCCCATGATGTCACAGACGCCGTAGTGGGATGGATACAATGTGATACGGCCTCTTTACAATCTCTATGACCCCCCCCCCCCACTACACTACACACAGATACAGCCCTGGTCAGACGTGTTAACGTGGAGGGACCCCTGGCTTCCTCCTGTGTGTAGAACTCAATGCACCGATTCAATGTTTCTGCTGTGAATAAAACCTCTGACGCACCACGTGGTCTGTCTCTGTCATGTGAGGGCTTCCACCATTTCAATGTAGTCAACTGGCTGGGACTTCCAACTTCATTGGCTGATCCCTACTGGTGACCTTGTTGGGAGTCATGTGCAGCCCGGGTCATCAGGAGGTATCAGCCAATCGTGAAGAAGAAAATGGGACTAATTCAAAATGGCCTCAATGGCACTGCCCATGACCACCATAGAGAATGATAGAGGCAATATGGTGGAAGCTTTACCACCACCATAGAGAATGATAGAGGCTTTACCACCACCATAGAGAATGATAGAGGCCTCTAGTGGCCAAAAGGTTGTATTAGCACGGGGCAGCACCATTGAGGTCTTCCACCATTTCAATGTAGTCAACTGGCTGGGACTTCCAACTTCATTGGCTGATCCCTACTGGTGACCTTGTTGGGAGTCATGTGCAGCCCGGGTCATCAGGAGGTATCAGCCAATCGTGAAGTAGAAAATGGGACTACTTCAAAATGTACAATGAGCGAATGCCTTTTTAAAAGCAACACGTCCCTTTGAAAACAGATACGAGTCAGTTATTATAGTGTCTAGATGGACTACAACGTGTACAGAGGATCATTATAGCTATAAAGTCAGGCTTGTCTAAGACGGAGTGTCACAATTGGTAAATGAAGGTTGTGTTTTGATTTGACAATGCCCCGTTCTCCCACTAACATGGGGTGAACCGCTGCGGTGACAGCTCTCTATCCAATAGCATAGATGGACCTGCCCAGCAGACAGACTTTGTGTACTTAAGACAACACGTCGCAATTTTTGTTACGAAATACTGCACCAAACACCTTCACGTAAAATTGCACTAAACTAAAACATCCCCAGCAAAAATGTACAAAATACAGATTTGTTTGAGTTGTCTTCAATTAATTCGGAGGATTTGACACAGGCTTCCGTGTGTACAGTATCTCATGGGGGACAAACCTCAATAAAACCAAACGCGGAATTGGTCAGGAAACACCTCCAAGACTGAATCTCGTTTTTCAAACGAGCAAAAGGGGAAAAAAAGACACGTGCCATTCGGCGTGTTCAATATTTAAACTCTGAAATGACGCTGCTACGACCAGCAGCGCAGCTGAGACGAGCGAGATGGAAGTCTTCTCTCTCAGACAATCACACAGAGCAACGGTCACGGTCTCTACACGTACAACGCGGGAGCGAGACAGCAGAGAAGTGGAGCCTCGCGCTTCAACGCTTTTAGCTGATGCGGAAATGGACCCACTATGCCGTTTACTTTGTGAATCTTCGCCACATCGCTGAGTCTACCTTTAACATCGTTGCAGTTAATATTGTCTAATATTCAGAGGGTCTGTCCCAAATGGCACAGAACAGAGTCTGGTCTATAGTAGTGCACTATATAGGGAACCTCTTACCTAGACAGAACAGAGTCTGGTCTATAGTAGTGCACTATATAGGGAACCTCTTACCTAGACAGAACAGAGTCTGGTCTATAGTAGTGCACTATACTAGGGAACCTCTTACCTAGACAGAACAGAGTCTGGTCTATAGTAGTGCACTATATAGGGAACCTCTTACCTAGACAGAACAGAGTCTGGTCTATAGTAGTGCACTATATAGGGAACCTCTTACCTAGACAGAACAGAGTCTGGTCTATAGTAGTGCACTATATAGGGAACCTCTTACCTAGACAGAACAGAGTCTGGTCTATAGTAGTGCACTATATAGGGAACCTCTTACCTAGACAGAACAGAGTCTGGTCTATAGTAGTGCACTATATAGGGAACATCTTACCTAGACAGAACAGAGTCTGGTCTATAGTAGTGCACTATATAGGGAACCTCTTACCTAGACAGAACAGAGTCTGGTCTATAGTAGTGCACTATATAGGGAACCTCTTACCTAGACAGAACAGAGTCTGGTCTATAGTAGTGCACTATATAGGGATCTGGTCTATAGTAGTGCACTATATAGGGAACCTCTTACCTAGATGGAACAGAGTCTGGTCTATAGTAGTGCACTATATAGGGAACCTCTTACCTAGACAGAACAGAGTCTGGTCTATAGTAGTGCACTATATAGGGAACCTCTTACCTAGACAGAACAGAGTCTGGTCTATAGTAGTGCACTATATAGGGGGAACCTCTTACCTAGACAGAACAGAGTCTGGTCTATAGTAGTGCACTATATAGGGATCTGGTCTATAGTAGTGCACTATATAGGGAACCTCTTACCTAGATGGAACAGAGTCTGGTCTATAGTAGTGCACTATATAGGGAACCTCTTACCTAGACAGAACAGAGTCTGGTCTATAGTAGTGCACTATATAGGGAACCTCTTACCTAGACAGAACAGAGTCTGGTCTATAGTAGTGCACTATATAGGGAACCTCTTACCTAGACAGAACAGAGTCTGGTCTATAGTAGTGCACTATATAGGGAACCTCTTACCTAGACAGAACAGAGTCTGGTCTATAGTAGTGCACTATATAGGGAACCTCTTACCTAGACAGAACAGAGTCTGGTCTATAGTAGTGCACTATATAGGGATCTGGTCTATAGTAGTGCACTATATAGGGAACCTCTTACCTAGACAGAACAGAGTCTGGTCTATAGTAGTGCACTATATAGGGAACCTCTTACCTAGACAGAACAGAGTCTGGTCTATAGTAGTGCACTATATAGGGAACCTCTTACCTAGACAGAACAGAGTCTGGTCTATAGTAGTGCACTATATAGGGAACCTCTTACCTAGACAGAACAGAGTCTGGTCTATAGTAGTGCACTATATAGGGAACCTCTTACCTAGACAGAACAGAGTCTGGTCTATAGTAGTGCACTATATAGGGAACCTCTTACCTAGACAGAACAGAGTCTGGTCTATAGTAGTGCACTATATAGGGAACCTCTTACCTAGACAGAACAGAGTCTGGTCTATAGTAGTGCACTATATAGGGAACCTCTTACCTAGACAGAACAGAGTCTGGTCTATAGTAGTGCACTATATAGGGATCTGGTCTATAGTAGTGCACTATATAGGGAACCTCTTACCTAGATGGAACAGAGTCTGGTCTATAGTAGTGCACTATATAGGGAACCTCTTACCTAGACAGAACAGAGTCTGGTCTATAGTAGTGCACTATATAGGGAACCTCTTACCTAGACAGAACAGAGTCTGGTCTATAGTAGTGCACTATATAGGGAACCTCTTACCTAGACAGAACAGAGTCTGGTCTATAGTAGTGCACTATATAGGGAACCTCTTACCTAGACAGAACAGAGTCTGGTCTATAGTAGTGCACTATATAGGGAACCTCTTACCTAGACAGAACAGAGTCTGGTCTATAGTAGTGCACTAGGGAATATAGGGATCTGGTCTATAGTAGTGCACTATATAGGGAACCTCTTACCTAGATGGAACAGAGTCTGGTCTATAGTAGTGCACTATATAGGGAACCTCTTACCTAGACAGAACAGAGTCTGGTCTATAGTAGTGCACTATATAGGGAACCTCTTACCTAGACAGAACAGAGTCTGGTCTATAGTAGTGCACTATATAGGGAACCTCATACCTAGACAGAACAGAGTCTGGTCTATAGTAGTGCACTATATAGGGAACCTCTTACCTAGACAGAACAGAGACTGGTCTATAGTAGTGCACTATATAGGGAACCTCTTACCTAGACAGAACAGAGTCTGGTCTATAGTAGTGCACTATATAGGGATCTGGTCTATAGTAGTGCACTATATAGGGAACCTCTTACCTAGATGGAACAGAGTCTGGTCTATAGTAGTGCACTATATAGGGAACCTCTTACCTAGACAGAACAGAGTCTGGTCTATAGTAGTGCACTATATAGGGATCTGGTCTATAGTAGTGCACTATATAGGGAACCTCTTACCTAGATGGAACAGAGTCTGGTCTATAGTAGTGCACTATATAGGGAACCTCTTACCTAGACAGAACAGAGTCTGGTCTATAGTAGTGCACTATAAAGGGATCTGGTCTATAGTAGTGCACTATAAAGGGATCTGGTCTATAGTAGTGCACTATATAGGGATTTGGTCTATAGTAGTGCACTATAAAGGGATCTGGTCTATAGTAGTGCACTATAAAGGGATCTGGTCTATAGTAGTGTTCTATAAAAGGGATCTGGTCTATAGTAGTGCACTATAAAGGGATCTGGTCTATAGTAGTGCACTATAAAAGGGATCTGGTCTATAGTAGTGCACTATAACGGGATCTGGTCTATAGTAGTGCACTATAAAAGGGATCTGGTCTATAGTAGTGCACTATAACAGGATCTGGTCTATAGTAGTGCACTATAAAGGGATCTGGTCTATAGTAGTGCTCTATAAAAGGGATCTGGTCTATAGTAGTGCACTATAAAGGGATCTGGTCTATAGCAGTGTTCTATAAAAGGGATCTGGTCTATAGTAGTGCACTATAAAGGGAATAGGGTGCTGTGTGGGACACTTCCAGATAAAGCCAGTTAGAGATGGAGACAAATTAAACTAATATAAATATTTGTTTTTATTTCCAAACAATATCAAAACATTTCATCACTAGAACATCATCAATGTCTCCGCAAAACCCTGATCCAATGATCAACAAACTCAAGCCTTGTTAATACATAGGTGTGTGTGTGGTGTGTCCTCAGTCTTCTACTGGTAGTACAGCTCCAGGTTCTGCCCATCGTGGATCTCATCTGCAGACAGGTGAGTTAAGGAGGAGAACAGTGGTGGTGGTGGTGATGATCAATAGTCCCACATAAACACCATCCATATGCCAGATGTACCGTGTGTGTGTGTGTTTGTGTGTGTGTCAAATGTCTCGAGTTGCACAACCAAATCATTTCCCCGAGTTTCCCTCAATATAATGAACTAAACCAGGAAACTCCTCACTTTCAAGGCAATACTTCACCAACAGCATTTCTCAATAACAAAAACGTTGCTTACATGTAGAAACCCACTCTGACAATAACCATCAGATAAAGTGAGGAGGAGACATTCAAATGTTGCGGTTTGTTTCTCTCTCCTTACTATATCTAACAGTAGCAAAGCCTGGAAGGAAAGCAGACATGTTGGCTCAGTATCACCCAGTTTACAGATTCCTCCCTGGCCAGAGTGAAACTGCTGTTCTAAGGGCTCAATAGTGTTCTATTTCCTCTTGGTTAAACAGCTGTTTGAGCATTCTTAGTCATGAATGTTGTTCTGGAGGCACCTCTACAGTGCTCACTAGCTGGCACAGCCACAAAGTCCTCCAATCTGATTTCACACTTAACCACCCTGTTGAACCTAATGCCTAACCCTAACCAAACTGTTGAACCTAATGCCTAACCACCCTGTTGAACCTAATGCCTAACCCTAATTTAAAACACACTGTTGAACCTAATGCCCAACCCTAATTTAAACACACTGTTGAACCTAATGCCTAACACACTGTTGAACCTAATGCCTAACACACTGTTGAACCTAATGCCCAACCCTAATTTAACCACACTGTTGAACCTAATGCCTAACACACTGTTGAACCTAATGCCTAACACACTGTTGAACCTAATGCCCAACACACTGTTGAACCTAATGCCTAACACACTGTTGAACCTAATGCCTAACACACTGTTGAACCTAATGCCTAACACACTGTTGAACCTAATGCCTAACACACTGTTGAACCTAATGCCTAACACACCGTTGAACCTAATGCCTAACACCCTGTTGAACCTAATGCCTAACACACTGTTGAACCTAATGCCTAACACACTGTTGAACCTAATGCCTAACACACTGTTGAACCTAATGCCTAACACCCTGTTGAACCTAATGCCTAACACAATGTTGAACCTAATGCCTAACACACTGTTGAACCTAATGCCCAACCCTAATTTAAAACACACTGTTGAACCTAATGCCCAACCCTAATTTAACCACACTGTTGAACCTAATGCCTAACACACTGTTGAACCTAATGCCTAACACACTGTTGAACCTAATGCCTAACACACTGGTGAACCTAATGCCTAACACACTGTTGAACCTAATGCCTAACACAATGTTGAACCTAATGCCTAACACACTGTTGAACCTAATGCCTAACCCTAATTTAAAACACCAAAAAGCTCATTATTGTAAAAATGCATGAAAACAATATAGCCCCGTTTGACTTTGCCGCTGCTATGTCTAAGGGGAAATGGCCCAGTTGTGCCTCCTGGACGAGACTCACGACAATAAAACGCCATCCGGTGGTCAAACAGTGAAACTGCACTTCCGAGGGCTCAAAAAGGATACAGTCTCCCAGAGACACGTGGTCCTTGAATATGGTGTACCTGAGAGGAGAAAACAGGAAGTTAGTCACAGAGGAAGAACACGGCCTCGACCAGCTTCCTTCCGGAACGTTTCAGATAGAAATGACATGATTCCTTATTGTACATGTCACAGAGGAAGAACACAGCCTCGACCAGCTTCCTTCCGGAACGTTTCAGATAGAAATGACATGATTCCTTATTCTACATGTCACAGAGGAAGAACACGGCCTCGACCAGCTTCCTTCCGGAACGTTTCAGATAGAAATGACATGATTCCTTATTGTACATGTCACAGAGGCTTGTAGGTTCTACATTTATACCTTAATATTCTAACACGTTACCCTGGATACAAACATTGACGACACAGAGAACAGTCTGAAATATACACAGGAGGAAGAGAAGGAGAAGTGACTCGTCACTGGTTCCAAATATGCCACAACTGACAAGTTTCCGAGTGACGCAGCGATCTAAATCAAAGTTTGTCACGTGACATATTTACAGGCTCTAACCAACAGTGACATATTTACAGGCTTTAACCAACAGTGACATACTTTCAGGCTCTAACCAACAGTGACTTACTTACTTACAGGCTCTAACCAACAGTGACTTACTTACAGGCTCTGACCAACAGTGACTTACTTACTTACAGGCTCTGACCAACAGCGACTTACTTACTTACAGGCTCTGACCAACAGCGACTTACTTACTTACAGGCTCTGACCAACAGCGACATATTTACAGGCTCTGACCAACAGCGACATATTTACAGGCTCTAACCAACAGCGACTTACTTACAGGCTCTAACCAACAGCGACATACTTACAGGCTCTAACCAACAGCGACATACTTACAGGCTCTAACCAACAGCGACATACTTACAGGCTCTAACCAACAGCGACATATTTACAGGCTCTAACCAACAGTGACTTATTTACAGGCTCTAACCAACAGTGACTTATTTACAGGCTCTAACCAACAGTGACATATTTACAGGCTCTAACCAAGTGACATACTTACAGGCTCTAACCAACAGTGACTTACTTACAGGCTCGAACCAACAGTGACTTACTTACAGGCTCTAACCAACAGTGACTTATTTACAGGCTCTAACCAACAGCGACATATTTACAGGCTCTAACCAAGTGACATACTTACAGGCTCTAACCAACAGTGACTTACTTACAGGCTCTAACCAACAGTGACATACTTACAGGCTCTAACCAACAGTGAATCACTTACTTACAGGCTCTAACCAACAGTGAATCACTTACTTACAGGCTCTGACCAACAGTGACATATTTACAGGCTCTAACCAACAGTAACTTACTTACAGGCTCTAACCAACAGTGACTTACTTACTTACAGGCTCTAACCAACAGTGACTTACTTACTTACAGGCTCTAACCAACAGTGACTTACTTACTTACAGGCTCTAACCAACAGTGACTTACTTACTTACAGGCTCTAACCAACAGTGACTTACTTACTTACAGGCTCTAACCAACAGTGACTTATTTACAGGCTCTAACCAACAGTGACTTACTTACAGGCTCTAACCAACAGTGACTTACTTACAGGCTCTAACCAACAGTGACTTACTTACAGGCTCTAACCAACAGTGACTTACTTACAGGCTCTAACCAACAGTGACTTACTTACAGGCTCTAACCAACAGTGACTTACTTACAGGCTCGAACCAACAGTGACATATTTACAGGCTCTAACCAACAGTGACTTACTTACAGGCTCTAACCAACAGTGAATCACTTACTTACAGGCTCTGACCAACAGTGACATATTTACAGGCTCTAACCAACAGTGACTTACTTACAGGCTCTAATCAACAGTGACTTACTTACTTACAGGCTCCAACCAACAGTGACTTACTTACAGGCTCCAACCAACAGTGACTTATTTACAGGCTCTAACCAACAGTGACATATTTACAGGCTCTAACCAACAGTGACTTACTTACAGGCTCTACCCAACAGTGAATCACTTACTTACAGGCTCTGACCAACAGTGACATATTTACAGGCTCTAACCAACAGTGACTTACTTACAGGCTCTAACCAACAGTGGCTTACTTACTTACAGGCTCTAACCAACAGTGACTTACTTACTTACAGGCTCTAACCAACAGTGACTTACTTACAGGCTCTAACCAACAGTGACTTACTTACAGGCTCCAACCAACAGTGACTTATTTACAGGCTCTAACCAACAGTGACATATTTACAGGCTCTAACCAACAGTGACTTACTTACAGGCTCTAACCAACAGTGACTTACTTACAGGCTCTAACCAACAGTGACTTACTTACAGGCTCTAACCAACAGTGACTTACTTACAGGCTCTAACCAACAGTGACTTACTTACAGGCTCGAACCAACAGTGACATATTTACAGGCTCCAACCAACAGTGACTTACTTACAGGCTCTGACCAACAGTGACTTACTTACAGGCTCTAACCAACAGTGACATACTTACTTACAGGCTCTAACCAACAGTGCTCTGACCAACAGTGACATACTTACAGGCTCTGACCAACAGTGACTTACTTACAGGCTCTGACCAACAGTGACTTACTTACAGGCTCTAACCAACAGTGACATATTTACAGGCTCTAACCAACAGTGACATACTTACAGGCTCTAACCAACAGTGACATATTTACAGGCTCTGACCAACAGTGCAATTTTTAAGTCCCAAAAATAATAAAAGGTATTAGGTGAACAATAGATGATTAAAGAAATAAGAAACTACATCTCAGTGCTAGAGGCGTCACTACAGACCCTGGTTCGATTCCAGGCCTCTACACCTGCATTGCTTGCAGTGTGGGGTTTTAGGCTGGGTTTCTGTACAGCACGTTGAGATATCAGCTGATGTAAGAAGGGCTTTATAAATACATTTGAATCACACCCTGACAGGAAGTGGAAGTCACGTAGGGTGACGCACTACTGGCCCAGCGCCGTCCGGGTTTGGCCTCAGTCGGCCGTCATTGTAGATAATCATTTGTTCCTAACTGACTTGTATAGTTAAATAAATAAATAAATACGGAATAAAAGTCCGTAGGCTACCTGCATTGCTTGCAGTGTGGGGAAGTGACTCGTCACTGGTCCGTAGGCTACATTTGGAAGTGACTCGTCACTGGTCCGTAGGCTAGTCATTGGAAGTGACTCGTCACTGGTCCGTAGGCTAGGGAAGTGACTCGTCACTGGTCCGTAGGCTAGGGAAGTGACTCGTCACTGGTCCGTAGGCTAGGGAAGTGACTCGTCACTGGTCCGTAGGCTAGGGAAGTGACTCGTCACTGGTCCGTAGGCTAGGGAAGTGACTCGTCACTGGTCCGTAGGCTAGGGAAGTGACTCGTCACTGGTCCGTAGGCTAGGGAAGTGACTCGTCACTGGTCCGTAGGCTAGGGAAGTGACTCGTCACTGGTCCGTAGGCTAGGGAAGTGACTCGTCACTGGTCCGTAGGCTAGGGAAGTGACTCGTCACTGGTCCGTAGGCTAGGGAAGTGACTCGTCACTGGTCCGTAGGCTAGGGAAGTGACTCGTCACTGGTCCGTAGGCTAGGGAAGTGACTCGTCACTGGTCCGTAGGCTAGGGAAGTGACTCGTCACTGGTCCGTAGGCTAGGGAAGTGACTCGTCACTGGTCCGTAGGCTAGGGAAGTGACTCGTCACTGGTCCGTAGGCTAGGGAAGTGACTCGTCACTGGTCCGTAGGCTAGGGAAGTGACTCGTCACTGGTCCGTAGGCTAGGGAAGTGACTCGTCACTGGTCCGTAGGCTAGGGAAGTGACTCGTCACTGGTTTGTATGCTAGGGACTGTTCATTTCTTTCTCACCATTTCTTGAGTACGATCTTGTCCCACCGTGTGCCTGTTTGGGCAGCGATGAGCTTCTTCAGGTCTCCTATAGTGTCTTCTGAGCTGGAAAGGGTTAAGGCTGTACACAGATGACTGCTATAACGACATGTTGGTATAGTGTGTCTATGCCTGCAACCTCTGAAGGTTCAGCATCTACAGACATCTATATAACCCTAACCCTCGAAAAAGATCTGTAGTAATTTAACCTTTACTTTTTTTAAATGATGTCTTGCTAATATCACAACGATGCATTTTAACGTTCAGAACGAGCGTCTGGGATAAAATAAAAAGTATGTGGACACCTGCTCGTCGAACATCTCATTCCAAAATCATGGTCATTAATATGGAGTTGGTCTCCCCTTTGCTGCTATAACAGCCTCCGCTCTTCTGGGAAGGCTTCCACTAGATGTTGGAACATTGCTGCGGCGGTTTGCTTCCATTCAGCCACAAGAGCACTAGTGAGGTCGGGGACTGATGTTGGGCAGTCGGCGTTCCAATTCATCCCATGGGGGTTGAGGTCAGGGCTCTGTGCAGGCCAGTCAAGTTCTTCCAAAACGATCTCAACAAACAATGTCGGTATGAACCTCGTTGTGCACGGGAGCATTGTCCAGCTGAAACAGGAGAGGGACTTCCCAAAACTGTTGAGACAGAGTTGGAAGCACAGAATCGTCTAGAATGTCATTGTGTGCTGTAGTGTTAAGATTTCCCTTCACTGGAACTAAGGGGCCCGAACCATGAAAAGCAGTTCCAGACTATTACTCCTCCTCCACTTTACAGTTGGCACTATGCACCAAAACGGTCGGACTGCCAGATGGTGAAGCGTGATTCATCACTCCAGAAAAGGCATTTCCACTGCGCCGGGTCCAATGGTGGCGAGCTTTCCACCATTCCAGCCGACGCTGGGCATCATGGTGATCTTAGGGTTATGTGTGGCTGCTCGGCCATGGAAACCCATTTCGTGAAGCTCCTGACGAACAGTTCTTGCTGAGGCAGTTTGGAACTCGGAAGTAAGTGTTGCAACCGAGGACAATTTTTTAACGCGCTGCAGCGGTCCCGTTCTGTGAGCTTGTATGGCTTACCACTTCGCGGCCGAGCCGTTGTTGCTCCTAGATGTTTTCACTTCACAATAACAGCACTTACAGTTGACCGGGACAGCTAGAGCAAGGCAGGAATTTGACTAACTTACTTGTTGGAAAGGTGGCATCCTATGATGATGCCACATTGAAAGTCACTGAGCTCTTCAGTAAGGTCATTCTACTGCCAATGTTTGTCTATGGAGATTGCATGGCGGTGCGCTCGATTTTATACACCTGTCAGGAGCGGGCGTGGCAGAAATAGCCGAATCCACTCATTTGAAGGGGTATTCACATACTATTGTAACAGTGTGTTACTATCGCCAATAGGCGCTAAATCAGATGCAGTCTGTGAATGGCGTAGGCTAGTCTGTGCTGTAAGACTAGCATGGTGGTCAGCTTAGTAAAAGGATACTTGCACTTCACCCGGACCTTCTTGCCCAGCCGATCATTGCAAACCACCTCAATCATCCTGATCCGCAGAGAGAGACGAGGAGAGTTGGTTGAGACAGCGGTACAGTATGACGACACCGTCAACATACGATAAACACTATTTTCAAACAACTTCGATACGGAAGTGACTTTTTCGTAGCAGGTCAGAACTTAAAGCGGGTTAGGATAATTAACGTAGTCGGTTAGGAGACTGAGGTTAAGACGGGTTAGCGAAAAATGCTCTCATAACCTGCTGCGAAAATCACTTCGTATCGAAGTGGCGTGAAACAGCACACAGTTTAAACTAACTTGCGAACTTTAGTTGTTTACAATACAAGGATGATGTTCCAGTTGTTTGTCATTACAACTCCAATAATGTAATGTTACTTAGCAGCTAACATAACAGCAAGGACAATAAACGTTATGTTGTCATGTGGAGTTGGCTAATGTTAGCAGAGCTAGTTAGCGCTTAATCAACAACCACTGAAAAAATAAAGCATTACGTCTTAGATATTGAAGTTTCCTCACGTTTATTGGTCTATACCATTGATAAAATATCGTATAAGTACAGATATTACCTTATTGATAGCTAGTCGTTAGCGAAAATCAGAATCGTTTCAGTCTGGGTAGTCGTAAAGCGTTCCGCTTTGTGTACAACGAGAAAACGCACCAATGAAACATCTAAACGGATGATTGACGTGGCGACGTCAAGGCCTCTCATAGGGTGACATGTCAAGAGAAGGCGGGCACTGCAATATTCAGCTATGCCGTAAATCAACCAGAAGTGCTGCGAATAGTTGCAATGATATAACAAATGCGGTCACATCAGTCTATAAGGGATTTTTTTTTTATACTGTAGATCAGTGGAATAAACAGCCGAAATGATATCAACATACCATTCGATTAAATCCAATGTAGTTTATCATGAGAAATACATGTCTAATGCAACAACAACAAAACACATGTAAAAGCAACCCTTCTAGAAATGTGAAGAATATTCTAAACATGTCTCTTTGACACCTGGCGGATGGAAGGTGCAACAACAGAATCAGCAGCAGACGTTTTCTTACAGCCGCAATCTACGAGCCACCAGAGGAGTGACTTGCACAGTTTTGAAAGCAAGCAGGGAAAATGGCAGACGGCGAGGACGAGAAGCTACCGTCCGGGTGGGAAAAGCGGATGAGCCGCAGTTCCAGTAGGTTGAGAGCGATAACTAGCTATATCATCCCGAACAATTTGTCGCTGGTGCACAAACCACTTGCATGGCAAAGTACCGACCGAACGAACCCAAATGCTAGCGTTAGCGACGTAGCTAAATTACTAGCTAACTAGCTACTAGGTTGGTTGTAATCTTGTTGCATCGTTAGGTGGTGACGCATGTTTATTTGTGAATTGTGTCTTATGGTTATTCGTTTGACTAGTGCTTGTATCAAAAGCTATCATCTGGTGTTGTTTAGTTAGTCGTGAGGGTAATGACTGGCTAACTCAGCAAGCTAGCCTAACTAGCAACGGCGCGTGCATGTTTTGACAACTGTTCAACGTGCTATGCATTGGACAGTAACTTATTTCATAATCAAATTCTTAGGAATATATGTATTGGAAGATAGACTGTTGTATGGGGTGTCGTCATTTTGAGTTGGTCAGTTTATTCATGAATGTCCATTCATTCATTCATTTCACGCCAGCTCGCGAGGTAGCAGAAAATAACAAGGCCCATAACAATGACGTCATTTTGTCCCGCGCCTTGGGACCATTCCGACACCTGTGTTAGGATGGCGGGTTTCTGCCCAGTGAGCAGAAGTTAAATATTTATTTTCTCAACGCCTTCTTCAGCATAATATCATTAAAAGTGGCTGAAGACGACCAACTGAGATTAGACTAAAGCAAAATGCTTTTATCTGTGTAGGTTCATGCTTTTATCTGTGTAGGTTCATGCTTTTATCTGTGTAGGTTCATGCTTTTATCTGTGTAGGCTCATGGTTTTATCTGTGTAGATTCATGCTTTTATCTGTGTAGGCTCATGGTTTTATCTGTGTAGGTTCACACTTATCTGTGTAGATTAATGCACATGAAGGAAAGGACTTAAGTTGTAGCATCAGCTCCCTCTTTCTCATCCCCCAAACCAACACCTCTCCTCTCTCTTCCCATACTCCCCGTCCTTTCTCTCTCTCCCCGTCCTTTCTCTCCATTCTCTCCCTCCCCGTCCTCTTTCTCTCCCCCGTCCCCTTTCTCTCCCCCGTCCCCTTTCTCTCCCCCGTCCCCTTTCTCTCCCTCCCATCTCCCCTGTCCTCTCTCCCTCCCTTATCCCCCACCCCCCTCTTCCTCCCCTCTCTCTCCCGCCCTCCTCTCCCATCCTCTTTCTCCCTCCTCCCTTTCTTAGGTAGAGTGTACTACTTTAACCACATCACCAATGCCAGCCAGTGGGAGCGTCCGGTGGGGTCAGGTAGGTCGCCCAGCAGCTAAGGGGATGGACCTGTAGCTGACAGGTCACGGTTAGAATCCCTGGTGGGGCACTGTAAAATTAAACGCGGGGGGGGTTGCTGGCCCTTAACCCAACAACATACTGGCTCCTAACCCAACAACATGCTGGCCCTTAACCCAACAACATGCTGGCCCTTAACCCAACAGCATGCTGGCCCTTAACCCAACAGCATGCTGGCCCTTAACCCAACAGCATGCTGGCCCTTAACCCAACAGCATGCTGGCTCTTAACCCAACAGCATGCTGGCCCTTAACCCAACAGCATGCTGGCCCTTAACCCAACAGCATGCTGGCCCTTAACCCAACAGCATGCTGGCCCTTAACCCAACAGCATGCTGGCCCTTAACCCAACAGCATGCTGGCCCTTAACCCAACAGCATGCTGGCCCTTAACCCAACAGCATGCTGGCCCTTAACCCAACAGCATGCTGGCCCTTAACCCAACAGCATGCTGGCCCTTAACCCAACAGCATGCTGGCCCTTAACCCAACAACATGCTGGCCCTTAACCCAACAACATGCTGGCCCTTAACCCAACAACATGCTGGCCCTTAACCCAACAGCATGCTGGCCCTTAACCCAACAGCATACTGGCTCTCTCCATCCAGGGGCGCTGTACTATGGTTTGACCCTGTGCTCCTCTGCTGTGTGTGAAGTGTGCTGCTCCTCTGCTGTGTGTGAAGTGTGCTGCTCCTCTACTGTGTGTGAAGTGTGCTGCTCCTCTACTGTGTGTGAAGTGTGCTGCTCCTCTCTACTGTGTGTGAAGTGTGCTGCTCCTCTACTGTGTGAAGTGTGCTGCTCCTCTACTATGTGAAGTGTGCTGCTCCTCTACTGTGTGTGAAGTGTGCTGCTCCTCTACTGTGTGTGAAGTGTGCTGCTCCTCTACTGTGTGTGAAGTGTGCTGCTCCTCTACTGTGTGTGAAGTGTGCTGCTCCTCTACTGTGTGTGAAGTGTGCTGCTCCTCTACTGTGTGTGAAGTGTGCTGCTCCTCTACTGTGTGTGAAGTGTGCCGCTCCTCTACTGTGTGAAGTGTGCCGCTCCTCTACTGTGTGTGAAGTGTGCTGCTCCTCTACTGTGTGTGAAGTGTGCTGCTCCTCTACTGTGTGAAGTGTGCTGCTCCTCTACTGTGTGAAGTGTGCTGCTCCTCTACTGTGTGTGAAGTGTGCTGCTCCTCTGCTGTGTGTGAAATGTGCTGCTCCTCTGCTGTGTGTGAAGTGTGCTGCTCCTCTGCTGTGTGTGAAGTGTGCTGCTCCTCTGCTGTGTGTGAAGTGTGCTGCTCCTCTGCTGTGTGTGAAATGTGCTGCTCCTCTACTGTGTGTGAAATGTGCTGCTCCTCTACTGTGTGTGAAGTGTGCCTCTCCTCTACTGTGTGAAGTGTGCCGCTCCTCTCTACTGTGTGTGAAGTGTGCCTCTCCTCTACTGTGTGAAGTGTGCCTCTCTTCTACTGTGCGAAGTGTGCCTCTCCTCTACTGTGTGAAGTGTGCCTCTCCTCTACTGTGTGAAGTGTGCCTCTCCTCTACTGTGTGAAGTGTGCCTCTCCTCTACTGTGTGAAGTGTGCCTCTCCTCTGCTGTGTGAAGTGTGCCGCTCCTCTACTGTGTGTGAAGTGTGCCGCTCCTCTACTGTGTGTGAAGTGTGCTGCTCCTCTACTGTGTGTGAAGTGTGCTGCTCCTCTACTGTGTGTGAAGTGTGCTGCTCCTCTACTGTGTGTGAAGTGTGCCTCTCCTCTACTGTGTGAAGTGTGCCTCTCCTCTACTGTGTGAAGTGTGCCTCTCCTCTACTGTGTGAAGTGTGCCGCTCCTCTACTGTGTGAAGTGTGCCGCTCCTCTACTGTGTGAAGTGTGCTGCTGTTTGGGGGGATGAGAAGACACTTTGTTGGAGCATCATATGAACAATTAAGTTGTATTGGTGATGAGGGAAAAACTGTTTTTCTGTATTGTGGGTGAAGGGAGGGGACAATACATTTTTGTATTGTAGGTGAAGGGCGGGGACAATACCTTTGTATTGTAGGTGAAGGGCGGGGACAATACCTTTGTATTGTAGGTGAAGCGCGGGGACAATACCTTTGTATTGTAGGTGAAGCGCGGGGACAATACATTTGTATTGTAGGTGAAGGGCGGGGACAATACATTTGTATTGTAGGTGAAGGGCGGGGACAATACATTTGTATTGTAGGTGAAGGGCGGGGACAATACAGTTGTATTGTAGGTGAAGGGCGGGGACAATACAGTTGTATTGTAGGTGAAGGGCGGGGACAATACAGTTGTATTGTAGGTGAAGGGCGGGGACAATACAGTTGTATTGTAGGTGAAGGGCGGGGACAATACAGTTGTATTGTAGGTGAAGGGCGGGGACAATACAGTTGTATTGTAGGTGAAGGGCGGGGACAATACAGTTGTATTGTAGGTGAAGGGCGGGGACAATACAGTTGTATTGTAGGTGAAGGGAGGGGACAATACAGTTGTATTGTAGGTGAAGGGAGGGGACAATACAGTTGTGAAGGGAGGGGACAATACAGTTGTGAAGGGAGGGGACAATACAGTTGTGAAGGGAGGGGACAATACAGTTGTATTGTAGGTGAAGGGGAGGGGACAATACATTTACATTTAAGTCATTTAGCAGACGCTCTTATCCAGAGCGACTTACAAATTGGTGCATTCACCTTATGACATCCAGTGGAACAGTCACTTTACAATAGTGCATCTAAATCTTAAAGGGGGGGGGTGAGAGGGATTACTTATCCTATCCTAGGTATTCCTTAAAGAGGTGGGGTTTCAGGTGTCTCCGGAAGGTGGTGATTGACTCCGCTGTCCTGGCGTCGTGAGGGAGTTTGTTCCACCATTGGGGGGCCAGAGCAGCGAACAGTTTTGACTGGGCTGAGCGGGAGCTGTACTTCCTCAGTGGTAGGGAGGCGAGCAGGCCAGAGGTGGATGAACGCAGTGCCCTTGTTTGGGTGTAGGGCCTGATCAGAGCCTGGAGGTACTGAGGTGCCTTTCCCCTCACAGCTCCGTAGGCAAGCACCATGGTCTTGTAGCGGATGCGAGCTTCAACTGGAAGCCAGTGGAGAGAACGGAGGAGCGGGGTGATGTGAGAGAACTTGGGAAGGTTGAACACCAGACGGGCTGCGGCGTTCTGGATAAGTTGAAGGGGTTTAATGGCACAGGCAGGGAGCCCAGTCAACAGCGAGTTGCAGTAATCCAGATGGGAGATGACAAGTGCCTGGATTAGGACCTGCGCCGCTTCCTGTGTGAGGCAGGGTCGTACTCTGCGGATGTTGTAGAGCATGAACCTACAGGAACGGGCCACCACCTTGATGTTGGTTGAGAACAACAGGGTGTTGTCCAGGATCACGCCAAGGTTCTTAGCGCTCTGGGAGGAGGACACAATGGAGTTGTCAACCGTGATGGCGAGATCATGGAACGGGCAGTCCTTCCCCGGGAGGAAGAGCAGCTCCGTCTTGCCGAGGTTCAGCTTGAGGTGGTGATCCGTCATCCACACTGATATGTCTGCCAGACATGCAGAGATGCGATTCGCCACCTCGTCATCAGAAGGGGGAAAGGAGAAGATTAGTTGTGTGTCGTCTGCGTAGCAATGATAGGAGAGACCATGTGAGGTTATGACAGAGCCAAGTGACTTGGTGTATAGCGAGAATAGGAGAGGGACTAGAACAGAGCCCTGGGGGACACCAGTGGTGAGAGCGCGTGGTGAGGAGACAGATTCTCGCCACGCCACCTGGTAGGAGCGACCTGTCAGGTAGGATGCAATCCAAGCGTGGGCCGCGCCGGAGATGCCCAACTCGGAGAGGGTGGAGAGGAGGATCTGATGGTTCACAGTATCGAAGGCAGCCGATAGATCTAGAAGGATGAGAGCAGAGGAGAGAGAGTTAGCTTTAGCAGTGCGGAGCGCCTCCGTGATACAGAGGAGAGCAGTCTCAGTTGAATGACTAGTCTTGAAACCTGACTGATTTGGATCAAGAAGGTCATTCAGAGAGAGATAGCGGGAGAGCTGGCCAAGGACGGCACGTTCAAGAGTTTTGGAGAGAAAAGAAAGAAGGGATACTGGTCTGTAATTGTTGACATCGGAGGGATCGAGTGTAGGTTTTTTCAGAAGGGGTGCAACTCTCGCTCTCTTGAAGACGGAAGGGACGTAGCCAGCGGTCAGTGATGAGTTGATGAGCGAGGTGAGGTAAGGGAGAAGGTCTCCGGAAATGGTCTGGAGAAGAGAGGAGGGGATAGGGTCAAGCGGGCAGGTTGTTGGGCGGCCGGCCGTCACAAGACGCAAGATTTCATCTGGAGAGAGAGGGGAGAAAGAGGTCAGAGCACAGGGTAGGGCAGTGTGAGCAGAACCAGCGGTGTCGTTTGACTTAGCAAACGAGGATCGGATGTCGTCAACCTTCTTTTCAAAATGGTTGATGAAGTCATCTGCAGAGAGGGAGGAGGGGGGAGGGGGAGGAGGATTCAGGAGGGAGGAGAAGGTGGCAAAGAGCTTCCTAGGGTTAGAGGCAGATGCTTGGAATTTAGCGTGGTAGAAAGTGGCTTTAGCAGCAGAGACAGAGGAGGAAAATGTAGAGAGGAGGGAGTGAAAGGATGCCAGGTCCGCAGGGAGGCGAGTTTTCCTCCATTTCCGCTCGGCTGCCCGGAGCCCTGTTCTGTGAGCTCGCAATGAGTCATCGAGCCACGGAGCGGGAGGGGAGGACCGAGCCGGCCTGGAGGATAGGGGACATAGAGAGTCAAAGGATGCAGAGAGGGAGGAGAGGAGGGTTGAGGAGGCAGAATCAGGAGATAGGTTGGAGAAGGTTTGAGCGGAGGGAAGAGATGATAGGATGGAAGAGGAGAGAGTAGCGGGGGAGAGAGAGCGAAGGTTGGGACGGCGCGATACCATCCGAGTAGGGGCAGTGTGGGAGGTGTTGGATGAGAGCGAGAGGGAAAAGGATACAAGGTAGTGGTCGGAGACTTGGAGGGGAGTTGCAATGAGGTTAGTGGAAGAACAGCATCTAGTAAAGATGAGGTCGAGCGTATTGCCTGCCTTGTGAGTAGGGGGGGAAGGTGAGAGGGTGAGGTCAAAAGAGGAGAGGAGTGGAAAGGAGGCAGAGAGGAATGAGTCAAAGGTAGACGTGGGGAGGTTAAAGTCGCCCAGAACTGTGAGAGGTGAGCCGTCCTCAGGAAAGGAGCTTATCAAGGCATCAAGCTCATTGATGAACTCTCCGAGGGAACCTGGAGGGCGATAAATGACAAGGATGTTAAGCTTGAAAGGGCTGGTAACTGTGACAGCATGGAAGTCAAAGGAGGCGATAGACAGATGGATAAGGGGAGAAAGAGAGAATGACCACTTGGGAGAGATGAGGATCCCGGTGCCACCACCCCGCTGACCAGAAGCTCTCGGGGTGTGCGAGAACACGTGGGCGGACGAAGAGAGAGCAGTAGGAGTAGCAGTGTTGTCTGTGGTGATCCATGTTTCCGTCAGTGCCAAGAAGTCGAGGGCCTGGAGGGAGGCATAGGCTGAGATGAACGCTGCCTTGTTGACCGCAGATTGGCAGTTCCAGAGGCTACCGGAGACCTGGAACTCCACGTGGGTCGTGCGCGCTGGGACCACCAGATTAGGGTGGCCGCGGCCACGCGGTGTGGAGCGTTTGTATGGTCTGTGCAGAGAGAAGAGAACAGGGATAAACAGACACATAGTTGACAGGCTACAGAAGAGGCTACGCTAATGCAAAGGAGATTGGAATGACAAGTGGACTACACGTCTCGAATGTTCAGAAAGTTTAGCTACGTAGCAAGAATCTTATTGACTAAAATGATTAAAATGATACAGTACTGCTGAAGTAGGCTAGCTGGCAGTGGGTGCGTTGTTGACACTACACTAATCAAGTCGTTCCGTTGAGTGTAATAGTTTCTGCAGTGCTGCTATTCGGGGGCTAGCTGGCTAGCTAGTAGTGTTGTCTACGTTACGTTGCGTTAAAAGAACGACAATAGCTGGCTAGCTAACCTAGAAAATCGCTCTAGACTACACAATTATCTTTGATACAAAGACGGCTATTGTGGGTGAAGGGAGGGGACAATACGTTTGTATTGTGGGTGAAGGGAGGGGACAATACATTTGTATTGTGGGTGAAGGGAGGGGACAATACATTTGTATTGTGGGTGAAGGGAGGGGACAATACATTTGTATTGTGGGTGAAGGGAGGGGACAATACATTTGTATTGTGGGTGAAGGGAGGGGACAATACATTTGTATTGTGGGTGAAGGGAAGGGACAATACATTTGTATTGTGGGTGAAGGAAGGGGACAATACATTTGTATTGTGGGTGAAGGGAGGGGACAATACATTTGTATTGTGGGTGAAGGAGGGGACAATACATTTGTATTGTGGGTGAAGGGAGGGGACAATACATTTGTATTGTGGGTGAAGGGGAGGGGACAATACATTTGTATTGTAGGTGAAGGGGAGGGGACAATACATTTGTATTGTAGGTGAAGGGGAGGGGACAATACATTTGTATTGTAGGTGAAGGGAGGGGACAATACATTTGTATTGTAGGTGAAGGGGAGGGGACAATACATTTGTATTGTAGGTGAAGGGAGTTGATAATACAGTTGTGAAGGGAGGGGACAATACAGTTGTGAAGGGAGGGGACAATACAGTTGTGAAGGGAGGGGACAATACAGTTGTGAAGGGAGGGGACAATACAGTTGTGAAGGGAGGGGACAATACAGTTGTGAAGGGGGGACAATACAGTTGTGAAGGGGGGGACAATTCAGTTGTGAAGGGGGGACAATTCAGTTGTGAAGGGGGGACAATACAGTTGTGAAGGGGGGACAATACAGTTGTGAAGGGGGACAATACAGTTGTGAAGGGGGGGACAATACAGTTGTGAAGGGAGGGGACAATACAGTTGTGAAGGGAGGGGACAATACAGTTGTGAAGGGAGGGGACAATACAGTTGTGAAGGGAGGGGACAATAACGTTGTGAAGGGAGAGGACAATACATTTGTATTGTAGGTGAAGGGAGGGGACAATACAGTTGTGAAGGGAGGGGACAATACATTTGTATTGTAGGTGAAGGGAGGGGACAATACAGTTGTGAAGGGAGGGGACAATACAGTTGTGAAGGGAGGGGACAATACATTTGTATTGTAGGTGAAGGGAGGGGACAATACAGTTGTGAAGGGAGGGGACAATACAGTTGTGAAGGGAGGGGACAATACAGTTGTGAAGGGAGGGGACAATACAGTTGTGAAGGGAGGGGACAATACAGTTGTGAAGGGAGGGGACAATACAGTTGTGAAGGGGGGGACAATACAGTTGTGAAGGGAGGGGACAATAACGTTGTGAAGGGAGGGGACAATACAGTTGTGAAGGGAGGGGACAATACATTTGTATTGTAGGTGAAGGGAGGGGACAATACAGTTGTGAAGGGAGGGGACAATACAGTTGTGAAGGGAGGGGACAATACAGTTGTGAAGGGAGGGGACAATACAGTTGTGAAGGGAGGGGACAATACATTTGTATTGTAGGTGAAGGGAGGGGACAATACATTTGTGAAGGGAGGGGACAATACAGTTGTGAAGGGAGGGGACAATACAGTTGTGAAGGGAGGGGACAATACATTTGTGAAGGGAGGGGACAATACATTTGTGAAGGGAGGGGACAATACAGTTGTGAAGGGAGGGGACAATACATTTGTATTGTAGGTGAAGGGAGGGGACAATACATTTGTATTGTAGGTGAAGGGAGGGGACAATACAGTTGTGAAGGGAGGGGACAATACAGTTGTGAAGGGAGGGGACAATACATTTGTATTGTAGGTGAAGGGAGGGGACAATACATTTGTATTGTAGGTGAAGGGAGGGGACAATACAGTTGTGAAGGGAGGGGACAATACAGTTGTGAAGGGAGGGGACAATACAGTTGTGAAGGGAGGGGACAATACAGTTGTGAAGGGAGGGGACAATACAGTTGTGAAGGGAGGGGACAATACAGTTGTGAAGGGAGGGGACAATACAGTTGTGAAGGGAGGGGACAATAACGTTGTGAAGGGAGGGGACAATAAAGTTGTATTGAATTGTAGGTGATGGAAGTGGCGAGCCAGACAAGGTGCGTTGTTCCCACCTCCTGGTGAAGCACAGCCAATCGCGTCGCCCGTCCTCCTGGAGGGAGGAGAATATCACACGCTCCAAAGAGGAGGCCCTCGACCTCATACAAAGTGAGTAGTTGGGGGAAAGAGTTGGTGTGACAACATTTGATCTAATGTTTGACCGTCTCTGGGTGTGTTGAGAGAGATGGTGAGAGACAGTTTGATAAACTACGTGCATGTCAAGTCAGATGTTATTGGTCACATGGTTAGCAGATGTTATTGGTCACATGGTTAGCAGATGTTACTGGTCACATACACACAGTTAGCAGATGTTATTGGTCACATGGTTAGCAGATGTTAATGGTCACATACACACAGTTAGCAGATGTTATTGGTCACATGGTTAGCAGATGTTATTGGTCACATGGTTAGCAGATGTTACTGGTCACATACACACAGTTAGCAGATGTTATTGGTCACATGGTTAGCAGATGTTATTGGTCACATGGTTAGCAGATGTTATTGGTCACATGGTTAGCAGATGTTATTGGTCACATGGTTAGCAGATGTTATTGGTCACATGGTTAGCAGATGTTATTGGTCACATGGTTAGCAGATGTTATTGGTCACATGGTTAGCAGATGTTACTGGTCACATACACATGGTTAGCAGATGTTATTGGTCACATGGTTAGCAGATGTTATCGGTCACATACACACAGTTAGCAGATGTTACTGGTCACATACACACGGTTAGCAGATGTTACTGGTCACATACACACGGTTAGCAGATGTTATTGGTCACATACACATGGTTAGCAGATGTTATTGGTCACATACACATGGTTAGCAGATGTTATTGGTCACATACACACGGTTAGCAGATGTTACTGGTCACATACACACAGTTAGCAGATGTTACTGGTCACATACACACAGTTAGCAGATGTTATTGGTCACATGGTTAGCAGATGTTATTGGTCACATGGTTAGCAGATGTTATTGGTCACATGGTTAGCAGATGTTATTGGTCACATACACACAGTTAGCAGATGTTAATGGTCACATACACATGGTTAGCAGATGTTATTGGTCACATGGTTAGCAGATGTTATTGGTCACATACACACAGTTAGCAGATGTTACTGGTCACATACACACAGTTAGCAGATGTTATTGGTCACATACACACAGTTAGCAGATGTTACTGGTCACATACACATGGTTAGCAGATGTTATTGGTCACATAGACATGGTTAGCAGATGTTATTGGTCACATACACATGGTTAGCAGATGTTATTGGTCACATACACACGGTTAGCAGATGTTATTGGTCACATACACACAGTTAGCAGATGTTACTGGTCACATACACACAGTTAGCAGATGTTATTGGTCACATGGTTAGCAGATGTTATTGGTCACATGGTTAGCAGATGTTATTGGTCACATGGTTAGCAGATGTTATTGGTCACATACACACAGTTAGCAGATGTTATTGGTCACATACACACAGTTAGCAGATGTTATTGGTCACATGGTTAGCAGATGTTATTGGTCACATACACATGGTTAGCAGATGTTATTGGTCACATGGTTAGCAGATGTTATTGGTCACATACACATGGTTAGCAGATGTTATTGGTCACATGGTTAGCAGATGTTATTGGTCACACGGTTGGCAGATGTTATTGGTCACACGGTTGGCAGATGTTATTGGTCACATGGTTAGCAGATGTTATTGGTCACATTCACATGGTTAGCAGAAGTTATTGGTCACACGGTTAGCAGATGTTAATGGTCACATTCACAGGGTTATCAGATGTTATTGGTCACATTCACATGGTTAGCAGATGTTATTGGTCACATGGTTAGCGGATGTTATTGGTCACATTCACAGTTATCAGATGTTATTGGTCACATACACACGGTTAGCAGATGTTATTGTGAGTGTAGTGAAATGCTTGTGCTTCTAGTTCCGACTGCAGTAATACCTAACATGTAATCTAACAATTCCAATACAACGGCCTAATACACACACATCTGAGTAAAGGGATGGAATCACAATATATACATATAAATACATGGATGAGCGATGACCGAGCTACATGGGCTAAGATGCAATAAATAGTATAGAATTAGGCAGTAAGGCCTGAGGGTTGTGGTATATGGCCAACATGAATATATACATATAACATGTTGTTGCACTGTGTGTTATTAACATGTTGTTGCACTGTGTGTTATTAACATGTTGTTGCACTGTGTGTAATTACCATGTTGCACTGTGTGTTATTACCATGTTGCACTGTGTGTTATTACCATGTTGCACTGTGTGTAATTACCATGTTGCACTGTGTGTAATTAACATGTTGCACTGTGTGTAATTAACATGTTGTTGCACTGTGTGTAATTAACATGTTGTTGCACTGTGTGTAATTACCATGTTGTACTGTGTGTAATTAACATGTTGCACTGTGTGTAATTAACATGTTGTTGCACTGTGTGTAATTAACATGTTGTTGCACTGTGTGTAATTACCATGTTGTACTGTGTGTAATTAACATGTTGTTGCACTGTGTGTTATTAACATGTTGTTGCACTGTGTGTTATTAACATGTTGTTGCACTGTGTGTAATTACCATGTTGTACTGTGTGTAATTAACATGTTGTTGCACTGTGTGTAATTACCATGTTGCACTGTGTGTAATTACCATGTTGCACTGTGTGTAATTACCATGTTGCACTGTGTGTAATTACCATGTTGCACTGTGTGTAATTACCATGTTGCGCTGTGTGTAATTAACATGTTGTTGCACTGTGTGTAATTACCATGTTGCACTGTGTGTAATTAACATGTTGTTGCACTGTGTAATTAACATGTTGTTGCACTGTGTTATTACCATGTTGTTGCACTGTGTGTTATTACCATGTTGCACTGTGTGTAATTAACATGTTGCACTGTGTGTAATTACCATGTTGCACTGTGTGTTATTAACATGTTGCACTGTGTGTAATTACCATGTTGCACTGTGTGTAATTACCATGTTGCACTGTGTGTTATTACCATGTTGCACTGTGTGTAATTACCATGTTGCACTGTGTGTTATTAACATGTTGCACTGTGTGTTATTACCATGTTGCACTGTGTGTAATTACCATGTTGCACTGTGTAATTACCATGTTGTTGCACTGTGTGTAATTAACATGTTGTTGCACTGTGTGTAATTACCATGTTGCACTGTGTGTAATTACCATGTTGCACTGTGTAATTACCATGTTGTTGCACTGTGTGTAATTAACATGTTGTTGCACTGTGTGTAATTAACCATGTTGCACTGTGTGTAATTACCATGTTGCACTGTGTGTAATTACCATGTTGCACTGTGTAATTACCATGTTGTTGCACTGTGTGTAATTAACATGTTGTTGCACTGTGTGTAATTACCATGTTGCACTGTGTGTAATTAACATGTTGTTGCACTGTGTGTAATTACCATGTTGCACTGTGTGTAATTAACATGTTGTTGCACTGTGTAATTAACATGTTGTTGCACTGTGTTATTACCATGTTGTTGCACTGTGTGTTATTACCATGTTGCACTGTGTGTAATTACCATGTTGCACTGTGTGTTATTAACATGTTGCACTGTGTGTAATTACCATGTTGCACTGTGTGTAATTACCATGTTGCACTGTGTGTTATTAACATGTTGCACTGTGTGTTATTACCATGTTGCACTGTGTGTAATTACCATGTTGCACTGTGTGTTATTAACATGTTGCACTGTGTGTTATTACCATGTTGCACTGTGTGTAATTACCATGTTGCACTGTGTGTAATTACCATGTTGCACTGTGTGTTATTAACATGTTGCACTGTGTGTTATTACCATGTTGCACTGTGTGTAATTACCATGTTGCACTGTGTGTTATTAACATGTTGCACTGTGTGTAATTACCATGTTGCACTGTGTGTAATTACCATGTTGCACTGTGTGTAATTACCATGTTGCACTGTGTGTAATTACCATGTTGTTGCACTGTGTGTAATTACCATGTTGCACTGTGTGTAATTACCATGTTGCACTGTGTGTTATTAACATGTTGCACTGTGTGTAATTACCATGTTGCACTGTGTGTAATTACCATGTTGCACTGTGTGTAATTACCATGTTGTTGCACTGTGTGTAATTACCATGTTGCACTGTGTGTTATTAACATGTTGCACTGTGTGTTATTAACATGTTGCACTGTGTGTAATTAACATGTTGTTGCACTGTGTGTTATTACCATGTTGTTGCACTGTGTGTGATTAACATGTTGTTGCACTGTGTGTGATTAACATGTTGTTGCACTGTGTGTGATTAACATGTTGTTGCACTGTGTGTAATTAACATGTTGTTGCACTGTGTGTAATTACCATGTTGTTGCGCTGTGTTTAATTAACATGTTGCGCTGTGTTTAATTAACATGTTGCGCTGTGTTTAATTAACATGTTGCACTGTGTGTTGTTAACATGTTGTAGTGTAAGTGTTACATAACATGGTGTGTGTGTGTTAACATGTTGCAGAGTACATAGAGCAGATGCAGTCAGGAGAGGAGGAGTTTGAGGCTCTGGCCTCTCAGTTCAGTGACTGCAGCTCCGCACGCAACGGAGGAGACCTGGGACTGTTCGGCAGAGGTAACACACACACACACACACACACACACACACACACACACACACACACACACACACACACACACACACACACACACACACACACACACACACACACACACACACACACACACACACACACACACACACAGTCAAATGGAAAATATACTCTCCACTCTCACACACACACACACGGTCAAATGGAAAATATACTATCCACTCTCACACACACACACACGGTCAAATGGAAAATATACTATCCACTCCCACACACAAGCATGCAATCACAGACAGGCACAAAGTTTTCTGTTTTCGTTGTGACAGAGGTGTGTGTGTGTTTCAGGTCAGATGCAGAAGCCGTTTGAGGATGCGTCCTTTGCTCTGAAGGTGGGAGACATGAGTGGTCCGGTGTTCACCGATTCTGGAGTTCACGTCATCCTTCGCACGGGATAGAGACAAGGCTCTGATACTCCCTGAATACCCCCGTCACACCCCATCACCCCCTGAATACCCCCATCACCCCCTGAATACTCCCTGAATACCCCCGTCACACCCCATCACCCCCTGAATACTCCCTGAATACCCCCATCACCCCCTGAATACCCCCTGAATACTCCCTGAATACCTCCGTCACACCCCATCACCCCTGAATACTCCCTGAATACCCCCATCACCCCCTGAATACTCCCTGAATACCTCCGTCACACCCCATCACCCCTTGAATACCCCCATCACCCCTTGAATACCCCCATCACACCCCATCACCCCTGAATACCCCCATCACCCCTTGAATACCCCCGTCACACCCCACCACTCCCTGAATAGCTCCATCACCCCTGAATACTCCCATCACCCCTGAATACCGCCTGAACACCCCCTCCACCCCGGAAAACCCCTCCTATATCCCACCCCCTCAAATACCCCCTCTTGTCCTCCCTACTACCCTTAGAAGCCCCCCCCCCCACACCGTTCTGTTCTATATGCAACTTTACACTGACACCATCAACACCCCTTATCCCCTGTATCCATTGCCATGGCTACATCGTTGTGTGTGTGAAAATAAGAGACCTGTCGTTAGTGACTGACTGACTGAGCGAATGAGTGTGAGTCTGTGTGTTCACATGGACCATTACCCCTCCACCCCCTACTTTATCGTGTCCCTTCTCTGTTTGCCAAGGCATTATTCTCTCTCGATGATAACATGTCAGATGGTTAGTGGTAGACCAGTGTTCAATACTCTCTCATAGGAGACCGACACGTAGAAGGCTGACTCATGGGATTATTTAAATGGCTTTCCCTTAGGTTGGAAAATAGTCAGGGCACAGTCCACTCTGTCTGCCATGTTTGTAGTCCCCCCCCCATTCCATTTACTGCTTCACTGTATCTTCTATGTTCCAGGGAACTACATTACCCAGTATGCATGTGGGGAAGTGTTTTTGTAAGCTTGAATCTGCCAAGAGGCACTTCATATGATCTGTTCATCTCCCACCATTAAAGGACTCTTATTTTGTAAACCTGTCTCTGGACTTTTATTTTTTGGGGTGTCTGTCTGACGCTGCTGCTACTGTGTGTTCAGTTCAATAAACGTTGCATAACAGTTTGTATTAAATGACCCATTTCCCCTAAACACTGATCACCGTCCTTTTAATGGCCTTTCAGATGTAGTATGTTTGCTGCATTTGTGTCAGTGTGGTGAGGTATGACCTGATCAATATGGGGGGTGAGGTTTGACCTGATCAATATGGGTGGTGAGGTGTGACCTGATCAATATGGGGGTGAGGTGTGACCTGATCAATATGGGGGTGAGGTGTGACCTGATCAATATGGGGGTGAGGTATGACCTGATCAATATGGGGGTGAGGTGTGACCTGATCAATATGGGTGGTGAGGTGTGACCTGATCAATATGGGTGGTGAGGTGTGACCTGATCAATATGGGTGGTGAGGTATGACCTGATCAATATGGGTGGTGAGGTATGACCTGATCAATATGGGGGGTGAGGTGTGACCTGATCAATATGGGTGGTGAGGTATGACCTGATCAATATGGGGGTGAGGTGTGACCTGATCAATATGGGTGGTGAGGTGTGACCTGATCAATATGGGTGGTGAGGTGTGACCTGATCAATATGGGTGGTGAGGTATGACCTGATCAATATGGGTGGTGAGGTGTGACCTGATCAATATGGGGGTGAGGTGTGACCTGATCAATATGGGGGTGAGGTGTGACCTGATCAATATGGGGGTGAGGTATGACCTGATCAATATGGGTTATGAGGTGTGACCTGATCAATATGGGGGGTGAGGTGTGACCTGATCAATATGGGGGTGAGGTGTGACCTGATCAATATGGGTGGTGAGGTGTGACCTGATCAATATGGGGGTGAGGTATGACCTGATCAATATGGGTGGTAAGGTGTGACCTGATCAATATGGGTGGTGAGGTGTGACCTGATCAATATGGGTGGTGAGGTATGACCTGATCAATATGGGGGGTGAGGTGTGACCTGATCAATATGGGGGTGAGGTATGACCTGATCAATATGGGTGGTGAGGTGTGACCTGATCAATATGGGTGGTGAGGTATGACCTGATCAATATGGGTGGTGAGGTGTGACCTGATCAATATGGGTGGTGAGGTGTGACCTGATCAATATGGGTGGTGAGGTGTGACCTGATCAATATGGGTGGTGAGGTATGACCTGATCAATATGGGTGGTGAGGTGTGACCTGATCAATATGGGTGGTGAGGTGTGACCTGATCAATATGGGGGTGAGGTATGACCTGATCAATATGGGTTATGAGGTGTGACCTGATCAATATGGGGGGTGAGGTGTGACCTGATCAATATGGGTGGTGAGGTGTGACCTGATCAATATGGGTGGTGAGGTGTGACCTGATCAATATGGGGTGGTGAGGTGTGACCTGATCAATATGGGGTGGTGAGGTGTGACCTGATCAATATGGGGTGGTGAGGTGTGACCTGATCAATATGGGGTGGTGAGGTGTGACCTGATCAATATGGGGTGGTGAGGTGTGACCTGATCAATATGGGTGGTGAGGTGTGACCTGATCAATATAGGGTGAGATGTGACCTGATCAATATGGGGGTGACCCCTCCTGTCTCAGCCTCCAGTATTTATGCTGCAGTAGTTTATGTGTCAATATGGGGGCTAGGGTCAGTTTGTTTATCTGGATCAATCTCCTGTCCTATTCGGTGTCCTGTGTAAATCAAGTGGGGTTCTCTAATTCTCTCCTGATCTTTATGGGGTCTCTGAGGACCTGAGCCCTAGAACCATGCCCCAGGACTACCTGACATGATGACTCCTTGCTGTCAATAGTCCACCTGGCCATGCTGCTGCTCCAGTTTCAACTGGCCTGGGCCCTAGGACCATGTCCCAGGACTACCTGACATGAGGACTCCTTGCTGTCCCCAGTCCACCTGGCCATGCTCCTGCTCCAGTTTCAACTGTTCTGCCTTACTATTATTCAACCATGCTGGTCATTTATGAACATTTGAACATCTTGGAGTACGTTCTGTTATAATCTCCACCTGGCACAGCCAGAAGAGGACGCCACCCCACATATGCTCTCTCTAATTCTCTCTTTCTTTCTCTCTCTCGGAGGACCTGAGCCCTAGGACCATGCCCCAGGACTACCTGACATGATGGCTCCTTGCTGTCCCCAGTCCATCTGACTGTGCTGCTGCTCCAGTTTCAACTGTTCTGCCTTATTATTATTTGACCATGCTGGTCATTTATGAACATTTGAACATCTTGGTCATGTTCTGTTATAATCTCTACCTGCACAGCCAGAAGAGGACTGGCCACCCCACTAGCCCGGTTCCCTCTAGGTTTCTTCCTAGGTTTTGGCCTTTCTAGGGAGTTTTTCCTAGCCACCGTGCTTTTACACCTGCATTGTTTGCTGTTTGGGGTTTTAGGCTGGGTTTCTTCAGCACTTTGAGATATCAGCTGATGTCGAAGGGCTATATAAATAAATTTGATTTGATTTGATTTGATATATAGCCTCCACATTGACTCTGTTACCCCCTGTATATAGCCTCCACATTGACTCTGTACTGGTACCCCCTGTATATAGCCTCCACATTGACTCTGTACTGGTACCCCCTGTATATAGCCTCCACATTGACTCTGTACTGGTACCCCCTGTATATAGCCTCCACATTGACTCTGTACTGGTACCCCCTTATATAGCCTCCACATTGACTCTGTACTGGTACCCCTGTATATAGCCTCCACATTGACTCTGTACTGGACCCCCTGTATATAGCCTCCCATTGACTCTGTACCTGGTACCCCTGTATATAGCCTCCACATTGACTCTGTACTGGTCCCCTGTATATAGTCCATCTGACTCTGTGTACCCCCTGCTGTCTCCAGTTTGACTCTGTTCTACCCCCTTATATAGTCTCCACATTGACTCTTGGTATCCCCTGTATATAGCCTCCACATTCAAATCAAATCAAATCAAATTTATTTATATAGCCCTTCGTACATCAGCTGATATCTCAAAGTGCTGTACAGAAACCCAGCCTAAAACCCCAAACAGCAAACAATGCAGGTGTAAAAGCACGGTGGCTAGGAAAAACTCCCTAGAAAGGCCAAAACCTAGGAAGAAACCGGAGAGGAACCGGGCTATGTGGGTTTGGCCTAGGTTTCTGGCTGTTCTAGAGATTATAACAGAAAATGACCAAGATGTTCAAATGTTCATTTGACCAGCATGGTCAAATTTAGGCAGAACAGTTGAAACTGCAGCACAGTCAGGTTGGATAGGAGCCATCATGTCAGGTAGTCCTGGGGCACGGTCCTAGGGCTCAGGTCCTCCGAGAGAGAGAAAGAAAGAGAGAATTGAGCATATGTGGGGTGGCCAGTCCTCTTCTGGCTGTGCCGGGTGGAGATTATAACAGAACCCAAGATGTTCAAATGTTCATAAATGACCAGCATGGTTGAATAATAGCAAGGCAGAACAGTTGAAACTGGAGCAGGAGCATGGCCAGGTGGACTGGGGATAGCAAGGAGTCCTCATGTGACTCCTGGGACATGGTCCTAGGGCCCAGGCCAGTTGAAACTAGCAGCAGCATGGCCAGGTGGACTGGGGACAGCAAGGAGTCATCATGTCAGGTAGTCCTGGGGCATGGTTCTGGGCTCAGGTCCTCCGAGATAGAAAGAAGGAGAGAAGGAGAGAATTAGAGAACGCACACTTAGATTTACACAGGACTCGAATAGGACAGGAGGTACTCCAGATAAACAAATGACCCTAGCCCCTCCACATTGACTCTAAATACTGGAGGCTGAGACAGGAGGGCCTCCACATTGCCCCTCTGTACTGGACAGGGCCAAACAGGAAGGATATAGTCTCCACCCACTTTGCCAAAGCACAGCCCCCACACCACTAGAGGGAAATCTACAACCACCAACTCACATTGACTCTGTACCGGTATCCCCTGTATATAGTCTCCACATTGACTCTGTACTGGTACCCCCTGTATATAGCCTCCACATTGACTCTGTACTGGTAGCCCCTGTATATAGTCTCCACATTGACTCTGTACCGGTACCCCCTGTATATAGTCTCCACATTGACTCTGTACCGGTACCCCCTGTATATAGCCTTCACATTGACTCTGTACCGGTACCCCGTGTATATAGCCTCCACATTGACTCTGTACTGGTACCCCCTGTATATAGCCTCCACATTGACTCTGTACCAGTACCCCCTGTATATAGCCCCCACATTGACTCTGTACTGGTACCCCCTGTATATAGCCTCCACATTGACTCTGTACCGGTACCCCCTGTATATAGCCTCCACATTGACTCTGTAATGGTACCCCCTGTATATAGCCTCCACATTGACTCTGTACTGGTACCCCCTGTATATAGTCTCCACATTTACTCTGTACTGGTACCCCCTGTATATAGTCTCCACATTTACTCTGTACTGGTACCCCCTGTATATAGTCTCCACATTTACTCTGTACTGGTACCCCCTGTATATAGTCTCCACATTGACTCTGTACTGGTACCCCCTGTATATAGCCTCCACATTGACTCTGTACTGTTACCCCCTGTATATAGCCTCCACATTGACTCTGTACCGGTACCCCCTGTATATAGTCTCCACATTGACTCTGTTCCGGGTACCCCCTGTATATAGTCTCCACATTGACTCTGTACCGGTATCCCCTGTATATAGCCCTCACATTGACTCTGTACCGGTATCCCCTGTATATAGTCTCCACATTGACTCTGTACTGGTACCCCCTGTATATAGCCCCCACATTGACTCTGTACTGGTACCCCCTGTATATAGCCTCCACATTGACTCTGTACCGGTACCCCCTGTATATAGCCTCCACATTGACTCTGTACTGGTACCCCCTGTATATAGCCTCCACATTGACTCTGTACTGGTACCCCCTGTATATAGTCTCCACATTTACTCTGTACTGGTACCCCCTGTATATAGTCTCCACATTGACTCTGTACCGGTACCCCCTGTATATAGCCTCCACATTGACTCTGTACTGGTACCCCCTGTATATAGCCTCCACATTGACTCTGTACTGGTACCCCCTGTATATAGCCTCCACATTGACTCTGTACTGGTACCCCCTGTATATAGCCTCCACATTGACTCTGTACTGGTACCCCCTGTATATAGCCTCCACATTGACACATTGACTCTGTACTGGTATCCCCTGTATATAACCTCCACATTGACACATTGACTCTGTACTGGTATCCCCTATATTTCACCCCACTATTGTTATTTACTGTTGCTCTTAATTTTTTGTTTTCTTTCCTCTTACTTTATTTTTTATTGTTTAGATATTTTCTTTAAACTGCGTCGTTGGTTAAGGGCTTGTAAGTAAGCATTTCACAATACAATTCGATTTGATTTGTAATGGCAGAAGGACGGCCTCATAGTAATGGTTGGAACGGAAGGAAGGAAGGAATGGAATCTAATACCTGGTTTCCATGACACCACTTCATTTTCTCCATTCCAGACATCCTCCCCTCACCAGCCTCCTGTGGTGGTGTACAGAAATTTAGCATTTGGGAAATACATTTTGATGTGATATGAAAGTAGAAGGCTTTATGCTTCTAGAACCGTATCGTGATTCCAGAATCGATTCACGTTTAGATGGAATAAACCTTGCTGTTTGAGATAGCAAGACCATCGTGATTCGAGAATCGATTCACATTTATATGGAGTTTACCTCTGAACATTGCAAAAGTCTGCTTTCGCAAGACCAGGTAAACGATGTAGCAACCAGAACAGTGGGGAATTGTACGCGATCAGTCGACATTATCTCTCTCTCCATCTGTCTCTCCTTTTCCCTCTCAGGTTGAGAGTGTGTCTGTGGGTTTGTTTAACTTGGTTGGGTTGTTGTTGATCTTTATCCAGAGCAGGGAACAATCTCCATCATCTGTCTGTCCATGATGTCCCTCCACCTCGTTGTGTTGTGTTTCTCAGTTCAGTGACTCTGCAACTCTGCACGCAATGGGGGAGACGTGGCACTGTTCAGCACAGGTAACACATGAACACAGGCGAACACACACACACACACACACACACACACACACACACACACACACACACACACACACACACACACACACACACACACACACACACACACACACACACACACACACACACACACACACATACTGTACTTCTGGCATTTGGAACATGATATCAACGTGTGTGTTTGTGTCCCTGTGTGTGTTTGTGTCCCTGTGTGTCCCTGTGTGTGTGTGTCCCTTTGTGTCCCTGTGTGTGTGGGTGTGTGTCCCTGTGTGTGTGGGTGTGGGTGTGTGTTTGTGTCCCTGTATGTCCCTGTGTGTGTGGGTGTGTGTCCCTGTGTGTGGGTGTGTGTCCCTGTGTGTGGGTGTGGGTGTGTGTCCCTGTGTGTGTGGGTGTGGGTGTGTGTCCCTGTGTGTGTGGGTGTGTCCCTGTGTGTGTGTGTCCCTGTTTGTGTTTGTGTGTGTGTAGGTGTGTGTCCATGTGTGTGTGGGTGTGTGTCCCTGTGTGTGTGTGTGTCCCTGTGTGTGTGGGTGTGTGTCCCTGTGTATGTCCCTGTTTTGTGTGTGTGTGTGTGTGTGTCCCTGTGTATGTCCCTGTTTGTGTGTGTGTGTGTGTCCCTGTGTATGTGTGTGTGTGTGTGTGTGTGTGTGTGTGTGTGTGTGTGTGTGTGTGTGTGTGTGTGTGTGTGTGTGTGTGTGTGTGTGTGTGTGTGTGTGTGTGTGTGTGTGACTACTTTTTTGTGTGTGTGTTTGAAGGACAGGGTTGATGGTTGCTGGAGCAGGGTTCTCGTTGAGGTAGTATTACCCAGGGCTTCCAACTGGAGCAGGGTTCTCGTTGAGGTCAGTATTACCCAGGGCTTCCAACTGGAGCAGGGTTCTCGTTGAGGTCAGTATTACCCAGGGCTTCCAACTGGAGCAGGGTTCTCGTTGAGGTCAGTATTACCCAGGGCTTCCAACTGGAGCAGGGTTCTCGTTGAGGTCAGTATTACCCAGGGCTTCCAACTGGAGCAGGGTTCTCGTTTGAGGTCAGTATTACCCAGGGCTTCCAACTGGAGCAGGGTTCTCGTAGAGGTCAGTATTACCCAGGGCTTCCAACTGGACCAGGGTTCTCGTTGAGGTCAGTATTACCCAGGGCTTCCAACTGGACCAGGGTTCTCGTTGAGGTCAGTATTACCCAGGGCTTCCAACTGGAGCAGGGTTCTCGTTGAGGTCAGTATTACCCAGGGCTTCCAACTGGAGCAGAGGTCTCGTTGAGGTCAGTATTACCCAGGGCTTCCAACTGGAGCAGAGGTCTAAGGTCACTGCATCTCAGTGATATGTCACTACAGACAACCTGGATCAAATCCAGACTGTATCACAACCCGCTGTGATTAGGAGTTACATTGTCTACCCTTTGAATTCACTATAATAGATTATGTAACAGTTTGGCCAAAACCATGTAGGTACCAACTCATCCTCATTGCCGCCCATATAAATGTGCCTAAATTTAGGCTAATGTTTATATGTGCATTATACACTATGTTTTGGTTTAAAGAAATCAGATTACAGTATAATGCTTCTATGGATGCCATCCCCAAAAACAATTTAATGTCATCATTAACCAACAACTTCCGACACCCATTTCTAACTCAGTCACCCGTTTATTTGAAAGGGAGTTAGCATTATACCCACCCCCCCAAAAAAAATGACACCAAAAAATGACAACTTCTAAATATTACGCAGCGAAAACAGCTGAATAAACATCACACTATAGTAACCTCATTATAGGCCCATTAGATAAATATTAAAACATTTAATTTAAAAACAATTAGATTAGATTATTACATAAATTATGACTGATTTGACGGATCAGCTTCTTTGAATGGGTGACGGTGACTGGGTCCTTGTGCTACACCCCGCGGGGTTCCATTGATCTGTTACCATAGCTACACCGTATGTGTCTCTAGCAATGAACACCACAGTCAAACTTTGACTTTCTCCCTCATGTACACAGGGTTTTGTTGTTGTTTTTCTGTGGAACAGGAAGAAGCAGTTGAGTTCCGTGATAGCTACAGCCCACACCACACACACACACACACACACACACACACACACACACACACACACACACACACACACACACACACACACACACACACACACACACACACACACACACACACACACACACACACACGCAGGTACAGACATGTAGCACACTCAGCTGTAGTGTATAAAAGACCATCCCTGGCTGTAGGGAGAAGCAGACAGACAGAGAGGAGGGAGAGACAGACTTCATCACTGACTCCAGATCTGAGGAGAAACTCATCTGAAGAACCTCTCACACCAATGTAAAGAGGTGAGTGGATTTACAACTGGGAAAGAACAGGAAGACCCAGACCTGTAGACTGTCTGCTCCTCATTAATACCTTCTCATCACTGACTCCAGACCTGTAGACTGTCTGCTCCTCATTAATACCTTATCATCACTGACTCCAGACCTGTAGACTGTCTGCTCCTCATTAATACCTTCTCATCACTGACTCCAGACCTGTAGACTGTCAGCTCCTCATTAATACCTTCTCATCACTGACTCCAGACCTGTAGACTGTCTGCTCCTAATTAATACCTTATCATCACTGACTCCAGACCTGTAGACTGTCAGCTCCTCATTAATACCTTCTCATCACTGACTCCAGACCTGTAGACTGTCAGCTCCTCATTAATACCTTATCATCACTGACTCCAGACCTGTAGACTGTCTGCTCCTCATTAATACCTTCTCATCACTGACTCCAGACCTGTAGACTGTCAGCTCCTCATTAATACCTTATCATCACTGACTCCAGACCTGTAGACTGTCTGCTCCTCATTAATACCTTCTCATCACTGACTCCAGACCTGTAGACTGTCTACATGGCACCATTTAGATCCAGAGGAAACTTTGTCAGATTTGCGACTTTGCAGATGTTTTGAAAATGTACATTTAAAAAAAATCTCATTGTGTCATTCAATTCTACTAACCAAACAAAGGTTTGAGTTGTCACTCAAAAAAACTAAAGGTAAACACTACATTTAATCTCCCAATTTTCTTTTGAGTATTTTGGTTCACGTGTGTGGTGTGTGTGTGTGTGTGTGTGGTGTGTGTGTGTGTGTGTGTGTGTGTGTGTGTGTGTGTGTGTGTGTGTGTGTGTGTGTGTGTGTGTGTGTGTGTGTGTGTGTGTGTGTGTGTGTGTGTGTGTGTGTGTGTGTGTGTGTGTGTGTGAGAGAGAGAGAGTGTATATGTGCTCATCTCAGAGATTGTTTGACACAAGTATTTATTTTGATAACTATTTGATATTTTTTAGTCTCAAAAGACCTTAAATCTTAGTCACATTTGAATAATTTCATCCATCATTAGTTTTAGTTATTATCAGTTGAAGAAAACTCTGGAGAGTCGAGTTGAATCACATACATTTTGTTTTCATTAAATAATTCATAATAACCTTTTACTTACATCATGTGCACACTTAGATAGCCTTGTCCTACTAGGCCTACTATCGCCTCGTATACCATAGCTGGCAAACATTGTAACCAATGGCAAGCCATTATTAACCATACAGGAAGTGTATCCAATGGCAAGCCATTATTAACCATACAGGAAGTGTATCCAATGGCAAGCCATTATTAACCATACAGGAAGTGTAACCAATGGCAAGCCATTATTAACCATACAGGAAGTGTAACCAATGGCAAGCCATTATTAACCATACAGGAAGTGTAACCAATGGCAAGCCATTATTAACCATACAGGAAGTGTAACCAATGGCAAGCCATTATTAACCATACAGGAAGTGTGGTGGGAAATGTTGTTGTCTGAAGAGAAAGCCTTGCATTGTACATCTTGTGCTTGTTCTCTCTCACTCTATTGTGGTTTGTGCAGGTGACTGTGATTTCCTCAGACCAATTGGCAGAACAGCCCAGTTCCGGCATCACAAACAGGATGATTGATTCTGCACATCCTATGGGAAGGCGTGAGGGAATTTCTCATCTGATGAAAAGACGACTGGGACCCGCCCAGACCATAGGAGACATATCATAAGTGAACAATAGAGGGACATATCTACTGACTTTTCAGTAAGTTAATTTAAATGAATTTTTATTTTAAAAAACATTTCAAAAAATAAAAAAATAAAACTAAACCTTAAAAATGAAGTAAATGGAAAGATACCATAGTCTTAGAGAGAAGGCTAAAGACGTGGGCAGGAATAGCCCCGTTGTCTATAGGCATTGACGTGTAGTGTCTACGTGGTCTGAGAGCCACTGGTAAATAGTAAATAGCGCAAGGTGTTATTATATATGCATAGGAGGTAGCTGCAAGAGAACCGTTGAAGATACAGATGGAGTAATACTGGGTGTGTTTGGGCACTAAGGGAATGTGAATGTATGAGTATGGAAATTACATGTTAACCCTTCAATGCTTCTCCCTAAAGCAGATGCCGGTGAAGACCATGACTGTGACCTAGCCATTGCCATTGACTGTAGCCCTAGGTTGGACTTGAGAGACACCACGTTAAACTAATGACTAATACACTTTTTCCCCCAGAACAGGTTGTCCCTGGAAGGAACGGAGGAAGACATTGTAGAGAATTTAGTCCCCCTTAACAGTGTTCTTAAGACTCGTTTCCCACGGGTGAAGGCGTCTTTGTCGAACCTAGCAGGTGGAGCCGAACACTGTTTGAACCCAGGTCATTCCGTGGTGGTCAAAGACTTTTAGGAGAAAGAGTTGGAACGACGCCCGTCGATATCAAGTTCTTCAAGACCACCCCCCCCCACTGCGGTGAAGGTTGCTGAGAGAGATACCTGGATCCACGCGTCGCACTGCAGACGAGTTCCTGATCCAGGAGAAGATGAGGCCTCGCCAGTCCCGGCGGTGCCGTGTGGCCCTCCTCTGCTTTAGCACAGGAATGCTAATAGGAACAGTAGGCTGTCTTCTTGTAGGAAACCCGACAGAGGGTCAAATGAGTCCTGAGCCAAAGGGGCAAACACAGGCCTGGAGTAGTGGCCCAGAAGTAGATGGTCACCGTAGAAGGAGAGCCCTGCTTGGCCCTCACAACCATGAGGACAATTTGTTCTTATCTAGAGCACAAATGGTTGCCAACCTGACATCCAAAGGAAAGGACTGTTGGGTGTGTGGGTTGAGTCCGGTGAAGGTAGGGGCAGGCTTGCCCCTTATGGGAGTCCCAATAGGAGTGAACTTTACTATAGCATTGGCAGGAAAAATACCTTTTTACACTATGACCAACAATGTTAAGGTATATAATCAACCCAATGTATTCTGTTATGTGAGACCTGATAATGTATCACTCCCACCCATTTCAGTGGCTGGGGTGACGACTGCCCCTTGGTGTATTAGGGGATATGGAGATCACTATTTGGGGGAATTCAAATGTAATTGTACAATGAATATTAATGGATCAAATGCTTGCAATTTAAAGGTGATACAGGAGAATGGTCAGGTTGATAAGGAACCGTTTACAATTTGGTTTGACAAACATAGAACCATTCTGAGAGGAGCCCCTAATGGCACCTACTGGCTGTGTGGTAAGATGGCTTACCAGAGCCTTCCCCTGAACTGGGGAGGTACTTGTACTGTTGGGTTTGTGGTGACAGCAATGAGAACCGTTCCAAACAATGACCAGAATCTGAAGGATCTCTTTAGAGACTACAACCCTCCTGGGACGAGGAGAGATGAGAGGTCTCTGGCTGACGGCACTCACACTCAGGCACCTGCCTCCAGGTTCTTTGACAGGTTTTTCCCTGGGTGTGGAGTTGCAGGTGCCCAAGACCAAATTCTTCATATCTCTAGACACGTGGAGAAAATTGGCAATGCTACTCGAAATGCCCTGGAACAATTGAATGGGGAACTAAAAGAATTGGCTGAAATGACTCTTCAAAACAGAGAGGCTATTGACTATCTTTTGGCAGCTCAAGGGGGCACTTGTGCAATCATTGGCGATGAATGTTGTACTTTTGTCCCAGGTCACTCTTCTAATGTGACTGATCTTGCCCAATACATTGCCACTGTTGCTAAAAATTATTCCCCACAACTAGAGCGGACGCTTGCAACTTGGTTGGAATCCCTGTTGGGAAGTTGGGGATCTCATATTGACCAATGGGCTGCAGCGTGTGTTTTTTGCTTAGTCTGCATAATTGTATTATTAACATGCTGTAAGGCTATCTAACAGGCTGTAAGGCTATCTAACAGGCTGTAAGGCTATCTAACAGGCCGTAAGGCTATCTACCAGGCCGTAAGGCTATCTAACAGGCCGTAAGGATATCTAACAGGCCGTAAGGATATCTAACAGGCCGTAAGGATATCTAACAGGCCGTAAGGATATCTAACAGGCCGTAAGGCTGGGCTATCTAACAGGCCGTAAGGCTATCTAACAGGCCGTAAGGCTATCTAACAGGCCGTAAGGCTATTGTAAGGCTATCTAACAGGCTGTAAGGCTATCTAACAGGCTGTAAGGCTATCTAACAGGCTGTAAGGCTATCTAACAGGCTGTAAGGCTATCTAACAGGCTGTAAGGCTATCTAACAGGCTGTAAGGCTATCTAACAGGCTGTAAGGCTATCTAACAGGCTGTAAGGCTATCTAAGACGCTGTAAGGCTATCTAACAGGCTGTAAGGCTATCTAACAGGCTGTAAGGCTATCTAACATCCCGTAAGGCTATCTAACATGCCGTAAGGCTATCTAACATGCCGTAAGGCTATCTAACATGCCGTAAGGCTATCTAACATGCCGTAAGGCTATCTAACATGCCGTAAGGCTATCTAACATGCCGTAAGGCTATCTAACATGCCGTAAGGCTATCTAACATCCCGTAAGGCTATCTAAGATCCCGTAAGGCTATCTAACAGGCCGTAAGGCTATCTAACAGGCCGTAAGGCTATCTAACATGCCGTAAGGCTATCTAACATGCCGTAAGGCTATCTAACATGCCGTAAGGCTATCTAACATGCCGTAAGGCTATCTAACATGCCGTAAGGCTATCTAACATGCCGTAAGGCTATCTAACATCCCGTAAGGCTATCTAACATGCCGTAAGGCTATCTAACATGCCGTAAGGCTATCTAAGATCCCGTAAGGCTATCTAAGATCCCGTAAGGCTATCTAAGATCCCGTAAGGCTATCTGACAGGCCGTAAGGCTATCTGACAGGCCGTAAGGCTATCTGACAGGCCGTAAGGCTATCTAACATCCCGTAAGGCTATCTAAGATCCCGTAAGGCTATCTAAGATCCCGTAAGGCTATCTGACAGGCCGTAAGGCTATCTGACAGGCCGTAAGGCTATCTGACAGGCCGTAAGGCTATCTGACAGGCCGTAAGGTTATCTGACAGGCCGTAAGGCTATCTGACAGGCCGTAAGGCTATCTGACAGGCCGTAAGGCTATCTGACAGGCCGTAAGGCTATCTGACAGGCCGTAAGGCTATCTGACAGGCCGTAAGGCTATCTGACAGGCCGTAAGGCTATCTGACAGGCCGTAAGGCTATCTGACAGGCCGTAAGGCTATCTGACAGGCCGTAAGGCTATCTAACAGGCCGTAAGGCTATCTAACAGGCCGTAAGGCTATCTAACAGGCCGTAAGGATATCTAACAGGCCGTAAGGCTATCTAACAGGCCGTAAGGCTATCTAAGGCTATCTAACAGGCCGTAAGGCTATCTAAGATGCTGTCTCAGCACTCGTGTTTACTGCTCTTCAAGAGGATGGTGAGCTGCCGATGCTGGATGAGCTTCCCTTTCCCACTGTAGATTGAGACGATGAGTAATAACTGAAGGTTGTTTTTGTTTGACAAGTTTAGAAGGTTTAAAGTTGAGTTAATCATCTATATTAACACCATTGTGTTAAGAGCTATGGAAACAATGGTTAAACATTGAGCTACAAATCCCTTGTGTGTGTATTTTTTGATAGATTCACTCTCGTTGATAGAAGTATAACCTTGACTGTAGATTTCAGGTTTATTATGATGATAGTATTTCCGTAAATTAACTTGTGAAATGAAGCATGTGTGTAAGTGTAATGAAGCACGTCTATCGTTGTCTCTGATTGGGAACCATACTTAGGTGGCTTTTCCCCAACTATATGCACCTGACAGAACTGTTCGTTGTCGTTTTGCTTTTTGTTATTTTGTTTCAGTGTTCAGTTTAATAAATAAATAATCATGAACACGTATCGCGCTTTGATCCACTTCTTCACGCAACGACGAGCGTACAGAACTACCCACCACAAGCGGACCAAGCAGCGTGGTATGGAGGAGCAGAGGGTTCAGGACTCCTGGATACTGGACGGAAAGGGACCCTGGAGACAGGCTGGGGAGTATCGCCGCCCGAAAGAGGAACTGGAGACGGGCTGGGGAGTATCGCCGCCCGAAAGAGGAACTGGAGGCAGGCTGGGGAGTATCGCCGCCCGAAAGAGGAACTGGAGACAGGCTGGGGAGTATCGCCGCCCGAAAGAGGAACTGGAGGCAGGCTGGGGAGTATCGCTGCCCGAAAGAGGAACTGGAGACAGGCTGGGGAGTATCGCCGCCCGAAAGAGGAACTGGAGGCAGGCTGGGGAGTATCGCCGCCCGAAAGAGGAACTGGAGGCAGGCTGGGGAGTATCGCCGCCCGAAAGAGGAACTGGAGGCAGGCTGGGGAGTATCGCCGCCCGAAAGAGGAACTGGAGGCAGGCTGGGGAGTATCGCCGCCCGAAAGAGGAACTGGAGGCAGGCTGGGGAGTATCGCCGCCCGAAAGAGGAACTGGAGGCAGGCTGGGGAGTATCGCCGCCCGAAAGCGGATCTGGAGGCAGGCTGGGGAGTATCGCCGCCCGAAAGAGGAACTGGAGGCAGCTAAAGCTGAGAGGCGGCGATACGAGGAGGAAAGTCAGTGAAGCAGGCAAGAGAGGCAGGCCACGGGGAGATTGGCGGAGTCAGGCTTTTGACCTGAGCCAGCTCCCTGTGCTTACAGGAAGCAGCGTGGTACTGGTCAGGCACTGTGTTATGCGGTAAAGTGCACAGTGTCTCCAGTACGCGCTCATAGCCCGGTGAGCTGTAGGCCAGCCCCCCGCAAGTGGCATGCGAGAGTGGGCATCCAGCCAGGGCGGATTGTGGCAGCTCAGCGCGCTTGGTCTCCGGTGCACCGTTTTGGCCCAGGGTATCCTGCGCCGGCTCTGCGCACTGCCACCTCTCCACTTGGCTGAATGCCCACTTTAGTCCGGCACAGGCGGAGAGCAGGCATAGGACGAACTGAACAGTCCCAGCCCGTGCCGGGCTAAAGTGGGCATGCAGCCAAGTGGAGAGGTGGCAAGGCTGCGCACCAGATCTCCAGTGCTCCCCCACAGCCCGGTTCATCCTGTGCCTCCTCTACGCAGCAGGCCTCCTGTAGGTCTCCCCAGCGTGGTGGGCCCTGTGGCAGCCCCGCGCACCAGGCTATCTCTGTGTCTCCTCCCTCCAGCGACGCCCTCCAGTCCGGAGCCTCCAGTGTCGCCCTCCAGTCCGGAGCCTGAACAACGAGGGTGCCCAGTACGGGGCCCGCAACGAGCGTGCCCAGTCCGGGGTCGGCGGCGAGGGTCCCTGCACTAGAGGCGCCACCAAAGTGGGCCAAGCCAGAGGTGGAGCGGGGTCTACGTCCTGCACCAGAACCGTCATCGCAGAGAAATGCCCACCCGGACCCTCCCCTATAGGTTCAGGTTTTTAGTGGGAGTACTGTCACACCCTGACCTTAGAGAGCTTTTTATGTCTCTATTGGTGTGATTTGAGCACCCCCCATGCGGACGCCTCAGAATGGTTGGGTAAGCTGTTTGAAGTGTTCATCCGATTGGATAAAAAAAGAAAAAGATCCCCACTTCTGAAGCCAAAGCACATAAGACTTCTATGGTTCAATGTGGGTAGTGAGACAGGATGTCAACATCATACCACTCCTGTTTCCACTGCCCTTTCCATCATGTTCTCAAGGACAAACCTCAAATATTTCCTCCTGCACGTATGAGAGCATTAAATGCGAACCAGGCGGTAGGGCTGGAACATGCCAGTGTTTGTTTATGATTATTACAAACAACAAAACTTTTCAAAGAGAAAACAGAACTCCACTTTGGGTTTAAATAAAGGACTTACCAGAAACAGTAGAACATGTATAAATTAATAGCTATAAATAAAGTGCATACAAAATACATAAAACTACTTAATCATGGCCTGTAAAATGGCCATAAAGAGTGCCTCCCTGGCAGTCTCCTCCTTCTCCTGCCTCCACATCTGGACCCTTCTGGGAAGGAGGGAGGGAGGGAGGGAGGGAGGGAGGGAGAAGAGGGGAGGGAGGGAGGGAGGAGAGGGAGAGGAGAGGATGGAGGGAGGGAGGGAGGGAGGGAGGGAGGGAGGAGAGGAGAGGAGAGGAGAGGAGAGGAGAGGAGAGGAGAGGAGAGGAGAGGAGAGGAGAGGAGAGGAGAGGAGAGGAGAGGAGAGGAGAGGATGGAGGGAGGGAGGGAGGAGAGGATGGAGAGGATGGAGGGAGGGAGGGAGGGACGTGGAGGCAACTGTTCCCGTTTGATTCCATGGTTATCCATTTACTTTCCACATTTTGTTCTGTAAGAAACATTTCAATTTAGCTCTATCAATATAGGACAATTCCCAATATCATAAAGGGTTAAGGACGTTACAGTGGGGAGAACAAGTATTTGATTTGATTTGACTGCCGATTTTGCAGGTTTTCCTACATAAGTATTTGATCACCTAGCGACCAGTAAGAATTCCGGCTCTCACAGACCTGTTAGTTTTTCTTTAAGAAGTCCTCCTGTTCTCCACTCATTACCTGTATTAACTGCACCTGTTTGAACTTGTTACCTGTATAAAAGACACCTGTCCACACACTCAATCAAATCAATCAGACTCCAACCTCTCCACAATGGCCAAGACCAGAGAGGGTGTAAGGACATCAGGGATACAATTGTAGACCTGCACAAGGCTGGGATGGGCTACAGGACAATAGGCAAGCAGCTTGTTGAGAAGGCAACAACTGTTGGCGCAATTATTACAAAATGGAAGAAGTTCAAGATGACGGTCAATCAGTCTCAGTCTGGGGATCTCATGCAAGATCTCACCTCGTGGGGCATCAATGATCATGAGGAAGGTGAGGGATCAGCCCAGAACTACACGGCAGGACCTGGTCAATGACCTGAAGAGAGCTGGGACCACAGTCTCAAAGAAAACCATTAGTAACAAACTACGCCGTCATGGATTAAAATCCTGCAGCGCACGCAAGGTCCCCCTGCTCAAGCGAGTGCATGTCCAGGCCCATCTGAAGTTTACCAATGACCATCTGGATGATCCAGAGGAGGAATGGGATAAGGTCATGTGGTCTGATGAGACAAAAGTAGAGCATTTTGGTCTAAACTCCACTTGCCGTGTTTGGAGGAAGAAGAAGGATGAGTACAACCCCAAGAACACCATCCTAACCGTGAAGCATGGAGGTGGAAACATCATTCTTTGGGTATGCTTTTCTGCAAAGGGGACAGGACGCACCGTATTGAGGGGAGGATGGATGGGGCCATGTATCGCGAGATCTTGGCCAACAACCTCCTTCCCTCAGTAAGAGCATTGAAGACGGGTCGTGGCTGAGTCTTCCAGCATGACAACGACCCGAAACACACAACCAGGGCAACTAAGGAGTGGCTCCGTAAGAAGCATCTCAAGGTCCTGGAGAGGCCTAGCCAGTCTCCAGACCTGAACCCAATAGAACATCTTTGGAGGGAGCTGAAAGTCCGTATTGCCCAGCGACAGCCCCGAAACCTGAAGGATCTGGAGAAGGTCTGTATGGAGGAGTGGGCAAAAATCCCTGCTGCAGTGTGAGCAAACCTGGTCAAGAACTACAGGAAACGTATGATCTCTGTAATTGCAAACAAAGGTTTCTGTACCAAATATTAAGTTCTGCTTTTCTGATGTATCAAATACTTATGTCATGCAATAAAATGCTAATTAATTCATTAAAAATCATACAATGTGATTTTCTGGATTTTTGTTTTAGATTCTGTCTCTCACAGTTGAAGTGTACCTATGATAAAAATTACAGACGTGCTTTGTAAGTAGAAAAACTTGCAAAATCGGCAGTGTATCAAATACTTGTTCTCCCCACTGTAGCTTTAAAATAGTTTTCTGGAAATGTTTGTCATAGTCAGAAAGTCAGCTGTTCTGTATAAAAGACCATCCCTGGCTGTAGAGAAAAACAGACAGACAGGGAGGAGGGAGAGACAGACTTCATCACTGACTACAGATCTGAGGACAAAATCAGCTGAAGAACCACTCACACCAATTCAAACAGGTGAGTGGATTTAAAGCCTCTAATGACAAGGTTTAGATTCAGAGGATCTAGGTCAGATTTCCGACTTCACAGATTTAAATTGTGTTTTTTCATATCATAGTTGTGTATTTCAATTCAATCCAAAATCATTAGAGTGGTGTGACTTTTAAATTGTCACTAGTCTATTAACCAAAAAAAAGGCTTGGTAATTATCGAGATAATGGTAAAACGCTAAATATTTCATCTAATTTATATATTTTGGTTCAACAGCTCCGGTGTATGTGTTGTTGAGAAGACTATGTAATCCCAATGATAATTAATAATAATGAGACTCTGTCATTTTAATAATAAGTAATAATAATAATCTAATAATTGTTATTCTGTAATTCTGGAGACTTCATCTGGAGAAGGTATAAGACCGGCAGGAAGTCTGTTTTTTTAAAACTTCTGCCAAAAGTAAGGAGATTAGATTTTTTTGAGTGATTCAATATGTGAATGATTGATTCAATATGTGAATGACTGATTCAATATGTGAATGAGTGATTCAATATGTGAATGACTGATTCAATATGTGATTGAGTGATTCAATATGTGAATGAGTGACTCAATATGTGAATGAGTGACTCAATATCTGAATGAGTGACTCAATATCTGAATGAGTGATTCAATATGTGAATGACTGATTCAATATGTGAATGAGTGATTCAATATGTGAATGACTGATTCAATATGTGAATGACTGATTCAATATGTGAATGACTGATTCAATATGTGAATGAGTGATTCAATATGTGAATGAGTGATTCAATATGTGAATGAGTGATTCAATATGTGAATGAGTGACTCAATATGTGAATGAGTGATTCAATATGTGATTCAATATGTGAATGAGTGATTCAATATGTGAATGAGTGATTCAATATGTGAATGAGTGATTCAATATGTGATTGAGTGATTCAATATGTGAATGAGTGATTCAATATGTGATTGAGTGATTCAATATGTGAATGAGTGACTCAATATGTGAATGAGTGACTCAATATGTGAATGAGTGACTCAATATCTGAATGAGTGATTCAATATGTGAATGAGTGACTCAATATGTGAATGAGTGACTCAATATGGGTATATAACAAAGTATTGAGATAAACTTTTGTGATTGACCAAATACTTATTTTCCACCATAATTTGCAAATAAATTCATAAAAAATCCTACAATGTGATTTTCTGGATTTTTATTCTCATTTTGTCTGTCATAGTTGAAGTGTACCTATGATGAAAATTACAGGCCTCTCTCATCTTTTTAAGTGGGAGAACTTGCACAATTGGTGGCTGACTAAATACTTTTTTTGCCCCACTGTATGTGCCAACTGGAGTAGCCCCTCTCTCATTCCACGGAGGGCCAAGTGTCTACGGGTTTTCTCTCCTCTCTCATTCCACTGAGGGCCAAGTGTCTACGGGTTTCTCTCCTCTCTCATTCCACGGAGGGCCAAGTGTCTACGGGTTCTCTCTCCTCTCTCATTCCACGGAGGGCCAAGTGTCTACGGGTTTCTCTCTTCTCTCATTCCACGGAGGGTATCGAAGGTCCTCCTTGGAATGAGTTTGATCCTCCTCCTGTGGCAGGTCATCGTATTTGAATCTTTCCCGTTTGTTTCTAACTTCCTGTTTCTCTACCTGCTACAGGTACGCTGTGGTCACCTACGGTTCCAAGTCCATTGAGACCGATGTGATTCCGTCCAACAATCCTGTCTGGAATGTTACCTTTGACATGGGTCCCTTTGACAAAGACCTGAGTCTAAAGGTGGCAGTCTGGGATGACGATCCTGTGAATAAAGATGACAACCTGTTGGACTGTACCTTCGACCTCAATCAGGGGACACACAACAACGGGGAGGGATTTTATTTCCTGTACACCCTCACCTGTGACCCTCACCTGACCGGGGACAAGTGTGAAAAATATAAACCTTTCAGAGCCACAACACACAAACCCTCCACCCCCACAGTCCACTCTACTCCACCCCCACAGTCCACTCTACTCCACCCCCACAGTCCACTCTACTCCACCCCCACAGTCCACTCTACTCCACTCTACTCCACCCCCACAGTCCACTCTACTCCACCCCCACCACGACAGTCCACTCTACTCCACTCTACTCCACCCCCACAGTCCACTCTACTCCACTCTACTCCACCCCCACAGTCCACTCTACTCCACTCTACTCCACCCCCACAGTCCACTCTACTCCACCCCCACCCCGACAGTCCACTCTACTCCACTCTACTCCACCCCCACAGTCCACTCTACTCCACCCCCACAGTCCACTCTACTCCACCCCCACAGTCCACTCTACTCCACCCCCACAGTCCACTCTACTCCACTCTACTCCACCCCCACAGTCCACTCTACTCCACCCCCACCACGACAGTCCACTCTACTCCACTCTACTCCACCCCCACAGTCCACTCTACTCCACCCCCACCCCCACAGTCCACTCTACTCCACCCCACAGTCCACTCTAAAGTAAGAGTGTGCTCCTCTTTCCTACCTTTCCTGTCCAGAGTTCAGCAGTCCTTTACCTGTGGGTCTTTTACATCTCTGTATAATGTAGACTTCACAACACACTGGAGTAAATGTATCCCAGGCAGTGGGTCTGTTGTACAGCTCACCAGGAACTAGGTTGGAAACAAGGGGAATAATTAGAATATGTTTCCCCCTGGGTTGTACTCGGTGCACCCCCCCAATCTTTCAATCAATCATGTCTTTATCTGTCATGTATAATCAGGGAGTTTATAGGGTTCAGATGACTATATAATGATTATTCACATCAAAGCGTGTCTGTGACCTCAACAAATAACATTTTACCTTGTATTTTAATGGCGGCTGTCAAACAAATAAATACTGTATGTGTATTGTACATTAAAAAAACCTCTAAAACCTCTAAAGCCAAAGATGTCAATGGTTTTAATAAAGCATTCTTTAAAACACATGAAGATGTTTTAACTTCACCAATAACACATCAGATTAATCAGTAGTAATCTAAGTACTGATCAGTAGTAATCTAAGTACTGATCAGTAGTAATCTAAGTACTAATCTAAGTAATCTAGTATTAGCATTAGTCGGCTGCTGTTACCACCATGTTCAAGTCAATAATTATAGACCTAGAAGTATTTCGCCAATTGTTTCAAAGGCTGTAGAGAGAGTAGTTGTTGCTGAGCAATTCACTGATCATTTGAATACTAGTGATTTCTCATTGTAACCCATACAATTTGGCTTCTGAGATGTTATTTGTTGGGAGAAGGTTAACTAAACATTTGACAAAAGGGAAATGACAGGAGCTGTATTTTATATATTTGCTAAAAGCATTTGATACTGTAAATCACAGAATACTACTCTCTAATCTAGGAATGTTAAATTATTCCCCCAATGCTTTAACATGGATGGATTAGTTTATCTGACAGAATGCAGTTTGAACTCGCAACCTTCCGGTTACTAGTCCAACGCTCTAACCACTAGGCTACGCTGCCGCAGTAACTCAGTCTGTCCTATAGATGGCAGCACCGATGCAGTAACTCAGTCTGTCCTATAGATGGAAGCACTGCTACATCTGCAGTAACTCAGTCTGTCCTATAGATGGCAGCACTGCTACAGCTACAGTAACTCAGTCTGTCCTATAGATGGCAGCACTGCTACAGCTACAGTAACTCAGTCTGTCCTATAGATGGCAGCACAGCTGCAGTAACTCAGTCTGTCCTACAGATGGCAGCACTGCTATAGCGATACATCATATGGTATCCATCAGCCACAGATCTACGAGCAGTTAAGGGGGGGGGGTTGGTGCTTTTGGGAAAAGGTCAAACAACAAAAATGTCATTAACACTGTAACAACGATGTGTTCTCTCTCTCTGTCCTCCCCCCTCATTCTTTCTGTCAGAATCAACCTCTAGTTTACTCTCTCTGTCCATCATTGTCTCTCTCCCCCACTCCCTCGCTGTTCCCTTCTCTCTCTGTCTACCATTGTCTCTCTCCCCCACTCCCTCTCTCCCCCTTTCTCTCTCTGTCTACCATTGTCTCTCTCCCCCACTCCCTCACTTTCCCTTTCTCTCTCTGTCTACCATTGTCTCTCTCCCCCACTCCCTCGCTGTCCCTTTTCTCTCTGTCTACCATTGTCTCTCTCCCCCACTCCCTCGCTGTCCCTTTCTCTCTCTGTCTACCATTGTCTCTCTCCCCCACTCCCTCGCTGTCCCTTTCTCTCTCTGTCTACCATTGTCTCTCTCCCCCACTCCCTCACTGTCCCTTTCTCTCTGTCTACCATTGTCTCTCTCCCCACTCCCTCACTGTCCCTTTCTCTCTCTGTCGACCATTGTCTCTCTCCCCACTCCCTCGCTTTACCTTTCTCTCTCTGTCCACCATTGTCTCTCTCCCCACTCCCACTCTCCCCCACTCCCTCTCTGTCCCTTTCTCTCTCTGTCTACCATTGTCTCTCTCCCCCACTCCCTCACTGTCCCTTTCTCTCTCTGTCTACCATTGTCTCTCTCCCCACTCCCTCGCTGTCCCTTTCTCTCTCTGTCTACCATTGTCTCTCTCCCCACTCCCTCACTGTCCCTTTCTCTCTCTGTCTACCATTGTCTCTCTCCCCCACTCCCTCACTGTCCCTTTCTCTCTCTGTCGACCATTGTCTCTCTCCCCCACTCCCTCGCTTTACCTTTTCTCTCTGTCCACCATTGTCTCTCTCCCCCACTCCCCTCTCTCCCCACTCCCTCTCTGTCCCTTTCTCTCTCTGTCTACCATTGTCTCTCTCCCCCACTCCCTCACTGTCCCTTTCTCTCTCTGTCTACCATTGTCTCTCTCCCCCACTCCCTCGCTGTCCCTTTCTCTCTCTGTCTACCATTGTCTCTCTCCCCCACTCCCTCTCTCCCCCACTCCCTCTCTGTCCCTTTCTCTCT
>NW_025745342.1:389517-392017 GCF_021184085.1 Oncorhynchus gorbuscha
ATGTCACAGTCACACTGACTGTATTCGAATGCACTGACTGTATGTGGCTCTGGATAAGACATCAAACTGACTGTATGTGGCTCTGGATAAGACATCAAACTGACTGTATGTGGCTCTGGATAAGACATCAAACTGACTGTATGTGGCTCTGGATAAGACATCAAACTGACTGTATGTGGCTCTGGATAAGACATCAAACTGACTGTATGTGACTCTGGATAAGACATCAAACTGACTGTATGTGACTCTGGATAAGACATCAAACTGACTGTATGTGACTCTGGATAAGACATCAAACTGACTGTATGTGGTTCTGGATAAGACATCAAACTGACTTTATGTGGTTCTGGATAAGACATCAAACTGACTGTATGTGACTCTGGATAAGACATCAAACTGACTGTATGTGACTCTGGATAAGACATCAAACTGACTGTATGTGACTCTGGATAAGACATCAAACTGACTATGTGGTTCTGGATAAGACATCAAACTGACTGTATGAACCTACTGGATGGTGATATTAGTGTAGTGATGTAGAACCTGCTGGATGGTGATATTAGTGATGTAGAACCTGCTGGATGGTGATATTAGTGATGTAGAACCTACTGGATGGTGATATTAGTGATGTAGAACCTGCTGGATGGTGATATTAGTGTAGTGATGTAGAACCTGCTGGATGGTGATATTAGTGATGTAGAACCTGCTGGATGGTGATATTAGTGATGTAGAACCTACTGGATGGTGATATTAGGGTAGTGATGTAGAACCTACTGGATGGTGATATTAGTGATGTAGAACCTGCTGGATGGTGATATTAGTGTAGTGATGTAGAACCTGCTGGATGGTGATATTAGTGTAGTGATGTAGAACCTGCTGGATGGTGATATTAGTGATGTAGAACCTGCTGGATGGTGATATTAGGGTAGTGATGTAGAACCTACTGGATGGTGATATTAGTGTAGTGATGTAGAACCTACTGGATGGCGATATTAGTGATGTAGAACATGCTGGATGGTGATATTAGTGTAGTGATGTAGAACCTACTGGATGGTGATATTAGTGATGTAGAACCTGCTGGATGGTGATATTATATTAGTGATGTAGAACCTGCTGGATGGTGATATTAGTGATGTAGAACCTACTGGATGGTGATATTAGTGATGTATAACCTGCTGGATGGTGATATTAGGGTAGTGATGTAGAACCTACTGGATGGTGATATTAGGGTAGTGATGTAGAACCTGCTGGATGGTGATATTAGTGATGTAGAACCTGCTGGATGGTGATATTAGTGATGTATAACCTGCTGGATGGTGATATTATATTAGTGATGTAGAACCTGCTGGATGGTAATATTAGTGATGTAGAACCTGCTGGATGGTGATATTGGTGATGTAGAACCTACTGGATGGTGATATTAGTGATGTATAACCTGCTGGATGGTGATATTAGGGTAGTGATGTAGAACCTACTGGATGGTGATATTAGGGTAGTGATGTAGAACCTACTGGATGGTGATATTAGTGTAGTGATGTAGAACCTGCTGGATGGTGATATTAGTGATGTAGAACCTGCTGGATGGTGATATTAGTGTAGTGATGTAGAACCTGCTGGATGGTGATATTAGGGTAGTGATGTAGAACCTACTGGATGGTGATATTAGTGTAGTGATGTAGAACCTGCTGGATGGTGATATTAGTGATGTAGAACCTGCTGGATGGTGATATTAGTGTAGTGATGTAGAACCTGCTGGATGGTGATATTAGGGTAGTGATGTAGAACCTACTGGATGGTGATATTAGGGTAGTGATGTAGAACCTACTGGATGGTGATATTAGGGTAGTGATGTAGAACCTACTGGATGGTGATATTAGGGTAGTGATGTAGAACCTGCTGGATGGTGATGTTAGGGTAGTGATGTAGAACCTGCTGGATGGTGATATTAGTGATGTAGAACCTGATGGATGGTGATATTAGTGATGTAGAACCTGCTGGATGGTGATATTAGGGTAGTGATGTAGAACCTACTGGATGGTGATATTAGTGATGTAGAACCTACTGGATGGTGATATTAGTGATGTAGAACCTACTGGATGGTGATATTAGGGTAGTGATGTAGAACCTACTGGATGGTGATATTAGGGTAGTGATGTAGAACCTACTGGATGGTGATATTAGGGTAGTGATGTAGAACCTACTGGATGGTGATATTAGGGTAGTGATGTAGAACCTACTGGATGGTGATATTAGGGTAGTGATGTAGAACCTACTGGATGGTGATATTAGGGTAGTGATGTAGAACCTACTGGATGGTGATATTAGTGTAGTGATGTAGAACCTACTGGATGGTGATATTAGGGTAGTGATGTAGAACCTACTGGATGGTGATATTAGGGTAGTGATGTAGAACCTACTGGATGGTGATATTAGGGTAGTGATGTAGAACCTACTGGATGGTGATATTAGGGTAGTGATGTAGAACCTACTGGATGGTGAT
>NW_025745342.1:397017-422017 GCF_021184085.1 Oncorhynchus gorbuscha
GTGGTGGTAGTGGTAGTAGTGGTGATAGTGGTGGTAGTAGTGATAGTAGTGGTGGTAGTGGTAGTAGTGGTGGTAGTGGTAGTAGTGGTGGTAGTAGTGATAGTAGTGGTGGTAGTAGTGGTGGTAGTAGTGATAGTAGTGGTGGTAGTGGTAGTAGTGATAGTAGTGGTGGTGGTGGTGATAGTGGTGGTGGTAGTGGTAGTAGTGATAGTAGTGGTGGTAGTGGTGATAGTAGTGATAGTAGTGGTGGTAGTGGTAGTAGTGGTAGTAGTGATAGTAGTGATAGTAGTGGTGGTAGTAGTGGTTGTAGTGGTGATAGTAGTGGTTGTAGTGGTGATAGTAGCAGTGGTGGTAGTAGTGGTGATAGTGGGAGTGGTGAGTTGAGGTCAGATGAGGCTTGGCTAGTTTGTTCGTCCTACTCTCACATGCACACACTTCTACTCACACAAGGCCTGTATACGTCAATAGGGACATGAGACCGGGAGGGAGTAGAGGGAAGATCAGAGATGAGAAATGGAGAGACGATGGAATGAGAGAGGGGGGAGGAGAGGAGTGGAGGGGAACGAGTGATGTCTGAGACAGAAAGATGAGAGAGGAACCTAAAGCTGACACTTATTAGTCAAGTGAGGGATAAGAAAAGAGAGGAGAGAAGGGAGCGAGAAGGATGGAGGGAGAGAGAAAGGGAGGGACAGAGGAGGGAGGGAGAAAGGGAGGGACGGAGGGAGAGAGAAAGGGAGGGACGGAGGGAGAGAGAAAGGGAGGGACAGAGGAGGGAGGGAGAAAGGGAGGGACGGAGGGAGAGAGAAAGGGAGGGACGGAGGGAGAGAGAAAGGGAGTGACAGAGGAGGGAGAGAGAAAGGGAGGGACGGAGGGAGAGAGAAAGGGAGGGACAGAGGAGGGAGGGACAGAGGAGGGAGGGAGAAAGGGACAGAGGAGGGAGGGAGAAAGGGAGGGACGGAGGGAGAGAGAAAGGGACAGAGGAGGGAGGGAGTAAGGGAGGGACGGAGGGAGAGTGAAAGGGAGGGACAGAGGAGGGAGGGAGAAAGGGAGGGACGGAGGGAGAGAGAAAGGGAGGGACGGAGGGAGAGTGAAAGGGAGGGACAGAGGAGGGAGGGAGAAAGGGAGGGACGGAGGGAGAGAGAAAGGGAGGGACAGAGGAGGGAGGGAGAAAGGGAGGGACGGAGGGAGAGAGAAAGGGAGGGACAGAGGAGGGAGAGAGAAAGGGAGGGACAGAGGAGGGAGGGAGAAAGGGAGGGACGTAGGGAGAGAGAAAGGGGGACGGAGGGAGAGTGAAAGGGAGGGACAGAGGAGGGAGTGAGAAAGGGAGGGACGGAGGGAGGGAGGGGGACGGAGGGAGAGAGAAAGGGAGGGACAGAGGGAGAGAGAAAGGGAGGGACAGAGGAGGGAGGGAGAAAGGGAGGGACGGAGGGAGAGAGAAAGGGGGGACGGAGGGAGAGAGAAAGGGGGGACGGAGGATGGGACAGAGGAGGGACGGAGGGAGAGAGAAAGGGAGGGACGGAGGGAGAGAGAAAGGGAGGACAGAGGAGGGAGAGAAAGGGAGGGACGGAGGGAGAGAGAAAGGGAGGGACAGAGGAGGGAGGGAGAGGAGGGAGGGAGAAAGGGACAGAGGAGGGAGGGAGAAAGGGAGGGACGGAGGGAGAGAGAAAGGGACAGAGGAGGGAGGGGAGTAAGGGAGGGACGGAGGGAGAGTGAAAGGGAGGGACAGAGGAGGGAGGGAGAAAGGGAGGGACGGAGGGAGAGAGAAAGGGAGGGACGGAGGGAGAGTGAAAGGGAGGGACAGAGGAGGGAGGGAGAAAGGGAGGGACGGAGGGAGAGAGAAAGGGAGGGACAGAGGAGGGAGGGAGAAAGGGAGGGACGGAGGGAGAGAGAAAGGGAGGGACAGAGGAGGGAGAGAGAAAGGGAGGGACAGAGGAGGGAGGGAGAAAGGGAGGGACGAGGGAGAGAGAAAGGGGGACGGAGGGAGAGTGAAAGGGAGGGACAGAGGAGGGAGTGAGAAAGGGAGGGACGGAGGGAGAGAGAAAGGGGGACGGAGGGAGAGAGAAAGGGAGGGACAGAGGGAGAGAGAAAGGGAGGGACAGGAGGGAGGGAGAAAGGGAGGGACGGAGGGAGAGAGAAAGGGGGACGGAGGGGAGAGAAAGGGGGACGGAGGGAGAGAGAATGGGACAGAGGAGGGACGGAGGGAGAGAGAAAGGGATAGAGGAGGGACGGAGGGAGAGATAAAGGGATAGAGGAGGGACGGAGGGAGAGATAAAGGCACAGAGGAGGGACGGAGGGAGAGAGAAAGGGAGGGACAGAGGAGGGACGGAGGGAGAGATAAAGGGACAGAGGAGGGACGGAGGGAGAGAGAAAGGGATAGAGGAGGGACAGAGGAGGGACGGAGGGAGAGAGAAAGGGACAGAGGAGGGACAGAGGGAGAGAGAAAGGGATAGATGAGGGACGGAGGAAGGGAGAAACGGAGGGAGGAGGAACGGAGGGAGAGTGAAAGGGAGGGACGGAGGGAGAGAGAAAGGGACAGAGGAGGGACGGAGGGAGAGAGAAAGGGAGGAACGGAGGGAGAAACGGAGGGAGGTGGGACGGAGGGAGGGAGAAATGGAGGGAGGAGGGACGGAGGGAGAGAGAAAGGGACAGAGGAGGGATGGAGGGAGAGAGAAAGGGATAGAGGAGGGACGGAGGGAGAGAGAAAGGGATAGAGGAGGGACGGAGGGAGGGAGAAAGGGACAGAGGAGGGATGGAGGGAGAGAGAAAGGGACAGAGGAGGGACGGAGTGAGGGAGAAACGGAGGGAGGGAGAAAGGGCCAGAGGGACGGAGGGAGGGAGAAAGGGACAGAGGGACGGAGGGAGAGAGAAAGGGATAGAGGAGGGATGGAGGGAGAGAGAAAGCGACAGAGGAGTGACGGAGGGAGGGAGAAACGGAGGGAGGAGGGACGGAGGGAGAGAGAAAGGGAGGGACGGAGGGAGAAACGGAGGGAGAGTGCAATCGATGATAAGTCTAATGAGAGACTGCCTTTAGGTTTTAGAGGACAAAAACATTCACATCTGTATGTAGTAACATTATACTTGCCACACACACACACACACACTCTCACACACGCGCACACGCTGGTGTAGAGTACTTAAGTAAAAAGTACTGCTTAATGTCTTTGGGACTGGGGGGCAGTATTGAGTAGCTTGGACAAAAAGGTGCCCAAAGTAAACTGCCTGCTCCTCAGGCCCAAAGGCTAGAATATGCATATAGTTTGTAGATTTGGATAGAAAACACTCTGAGGTTTCTAAAACTGTTTGAATGATGTCTGGGAGTATAACAGAACTCACATGGCAGGCGAAAACCTGAGAAAAAAATCCAACCAGGAAGTGGGAAATCTGAGGTTTGTTGTTTTTCCAAGTCATTGCCTATGGAATATCCATGGGGTCATACTGCACTTCGTAAGGCTTCCACTAGATGTCAACAGTCTTTAGAACCTTGTTTTTATATTACACAATTAAAAAGTCTTAATCTTTGGATCTAATGTTCCACATCATTTGGTGCCGTGACCCAAATGAGAGCAACTTGACTGACACAGCAGCAGGCAACATGTGTAGAACTGCAGGACGTTAGCTGTATAGATACCTTAATAGAAAGTTACAAAAGTAAAAGTCACCCAGTAAAATACTACTTGAGTAAAAGTCACCCAGTAAAATACTACTTGAGTAAAAGTCTAAAAGTATTTGGTTCTAAATATACTTAAGTATCAAAAGTAAAAGTGTAAATATTTAAAAAATTCTGTCTATTAAGCAAAGTAGGCAGAACCATTTTCTTGTTTTTTAAATATATGGAGAGCCAGGGGCACACTCCAACAATCAGACATCATTTACAAAAGATCAATTTGTGTTTAGTGAGTTCGCCAGATCAGAGGCAGTAGGGACGGCCAGGGATGTTCTCTGTTTAGTGACTCCACCATATCAGAGGCAGTAGGGATGGCCAGGGATGTTCTCTGTTTAGTGACTCCACCATATCAGAGGCAGTAGGGATGGCCAGGGATGTTCTCTGTTTAGTGACTCCACCATATCAGAGGCAGTAGGGATGGCCAGGGATGTTCTCTGTTTAGTGACTCCACCATATCAGAGGCAGTAGGGATGGCCAGGGATGTTCTCTGTTTAGTGACTCCACCATATCAGAGGCAGTAGGGATGGCCAGGGATGTTCTCTGTTTATTGACTCCACCATATCAGAGGCAGTAGGGATGGCCAGGGATGTTCTCTGTTTATTGACTCCACCATATCAGAGGCAGTAGGGATGGCCAGGGATGTTCTCTGTTTAGTGACTTCACCAGATCAGAGGCAGTAGGGATGGCCAGGGATGTTCTCTGTTTAGTGACTCCACCAGATCAGAGGCAGTAGGGATGGCCAGGGATGTTCTCTGTTTAGTGACTCCACCAGATCGGAGGCAGTAGGGATGGCCAGGGATGTTCTCTGTTTAGTGACTCCACCAGATCGGAGGCAGTAGGGATGGCCAGGGATGTTCTCTGTTTAGTGACTCCACCAGATCGGAGGCAGTAGGGATGGCCAGGGATGTTCTCTGTTTAGTGACTCCACCAGATCGGAGGCAGTAGGGATGGCCAGGGATGTTCTCTTGATAAGTGCGTGAATTTGACAATTTTCATCTCCTGATGTTACTAGTACTGTTAGGTGTCAGGGAAAATGTATGGAGTAAAAGTACATTATTTTCTTTGGTAATGTAGTGAAGTATAAGTAAAAGTAGTCAAAAATATAAATTGTTTTATAAAGTACAGATATCCCAAAAAACAACTTAACTCCTCTGGGATATGTGGGATGGAAGCATCCCATCTCGCCAACAGCCCAATTTTTCAGTTTTTGATTTGTTAAAAAAGTTTGAAATATCCAATAAATGTCGTTCCACTTCATGATTGTGTCCCACTTGTTGTTGATTCTTCACAAAAAAATACAGTTTTATATCTTTATGTTGGAAGCCTGAAATGTGGCAAAAGGTCGCAAAGTTCAAGGGGGCCGAATACTTTCGCAAGGCATTGTATCGGCAGGGAAGACCTATCACTAATCTGTAGGGGAGATCTATCACTAATCTGCAGGGGAGATCTATCACTAATCTGTAGGGGAGACATATCACTAATCTGCAGGGGAAACCTATCACTGATCTGTCACTAATCTGCAGGGGAGACCTATCACTAATCTGTATGGGAGATCTATCACTAATCTGTAGGGGAGGCCTATCACTAATCTGTAGGGGAGACCTATCACTAATCTGTATGGGAGACCTATCACTAATCTGTATGGGAGACCTATCACTAATCTGTATGGGAGACCTATCACTAATCTGTATGGGAGATCTATCACTAATCTGTATGGGAGACCTATCACTAATCTGTATGGGAGACCTATCACTAATATGTAGGGGAGATCTATCACTAATCTGTAGGGGAGGCCTATCACTAATCTGTAGGGGAGACCTATCACTAATCTGTAGGGGAGATCTATCACTAATCTGTATGGGAGACCTATCACTAATATGTAGGGGAGATCTATCACTAATCTGTATGGGAGACCTATCACTAATCTGTATAGGAGATCTATCACTAATCTGTATAGGAGATCTATCTATATCTATCATCTGTAGAGGATGGGGAGTGTAGGGTAATTATTTGCTTGGGCTGAAAGTTTGGATTATTCAAATGTAATGTTCTCATATAAAACACTTTATCCTCTATCCAATCAAGCTCCCTGTCTGTAAGGTTACCTGCTTTGGTTCACATCAATATTCCCATAAACCCCTAGGGGTATAGCTAATAACGGCATAGTCTCAGGACTGTCAACATTCCACAAACACTATAATCTGATGTCATAGACCCAACACTGTCTAGTAACACTCTACAAACCCAACAATCTGATGTCATTGACCCAGCACTGTCTAGGAACACTCTACAAACCCAACAATCTGATGTCATTGACCCAGCACTGTCTAGTAACACTTTACAAACCCAACAATCTGATGAGATATTCTCAGCACTGTCTAGTAACACTCTATAAACCCAACAATCTGATGAGATGTTCTCAGCACTGTCTAGTAACACTCTACAAACCCAACAATCTGATGTCATATTCTCAGCACTGTCTAGTAACACTCTACAAACACTAAATGTGGGAGCTCCCTTAACAGCCGGACCAGGTTCCTTTCGTGAGGGAAAATTGTTTTTGTCTGAAGAGATTAGCAATGAATTGTACACAGCATCTCCTCTCACTCGTTCTTGGTCTGAGCAGGTAACTGTGACCACCTCCTCAGACTAATTGGCAGTACACCCATAACGTTGTACTGGGAACCAAAAGGGGAAAAACTCAGTTTCAAGGTCTTAGCTTGTAGATAAGAAACCTCGTGAGGAATTGGTGAGGTCACATGCAGGAACCAAACGTTAATGATGAATAATGAATCATGTAAATCATGCAAATATAACTTGTCTGTGTAAGCAGTATATAAGAGAACTAACGGGACTGCCCCGGGGAGCTCCTGATCGTCATGTCTACTATGGGGCATTAAGTTTGTTAGAACCTCTCCAGCTTGCTGATAATAAAGAATGATTCATTTAAGTTTGACTTTGAGTCCCTGGTGGTAAATTTCCATTAACATTTCTACTCTGTAGTACTACAGAGTCCCACTAACTGCTCTCCTAAGGCACATGGCTCAGGAAGCATTTTAAATAAAGGGAAAGATACAAAATCATTGTTAAACTCATCAGAAAACTTGGTAGTGGACATTCCATCAGTCTTGGAAGAGAAAGTAAACATTTACTTAGTTTTCACTATGCTACATCTTAATCAGGCTTAAAAACAAAATTAAAATTCAGAATCTTAATTATTCCTCAGAATGCAATATTCAATACTATTATTCCTATAAATACCAACTTCCCCTTTTTCAATGGAGCTTACTGGATTTTGGCAGGAAGCCTTGATTAAATGCGTAAATATAATCCTACTGGTGCCCCATCAGGTGATACAGGGTCCCATTAAGCACTATAGACACCTTCTAAAGTCCCAGAGCTCCTCTCTTTGTAACCTTATCATCTAGACCTGTTACATTGAGCTCCTCTCTTTGTAACCTTATCATCTAGACCTGTTACATTGAGCTCCTCTCTTTGTAACCTTCTCATCTAGACCTGTTACATTGAGTTCCTCTCTTTGTAACCTTATCATCTAGACCTGTTACATTGAGCCCCTCTCTTAGTAACCTTATCATCTAGACCTGTTACATTGAGCTCCTCTCTTTGTAACCTTATCATCTAGACCTGTTACATTGAGCTCCTCTCTTTGTAACCTTATCATCTAGACCTGTTACATTGAGCTCCCCACTTTGTAACCTTCTCATCTAGACCTGTTACATTGAGCTCCTCTCTTTGTAACCTTATCATCTAGACCTGTTACATTGAGCCCCTCTCTTAGTAACCTTATCATCTAGACCTGTTACATTGAGCTCCTCTCTTTGTAACCTTATCATCTAGACCTGTTACATTGAGCTCCTCTCTTTGTAACCTTATCATCTAGACCTGTTACATTGAGCTCCCCACTTTGTAACCTTATCATCTAGACCTGTTACATTGAGCTCCTGTCTTTGTAACCTTATCATCTAGACCTGTTACATTGAGCTCCTCTCTTTGTAACCTTATCATCTAGACCTGTTACATTGAGCTCCTGTCTTTGTAACCTTATCATCTAGACCTGTTACATTGAGCTCCTCTCTTTGTAACCTTCTCATTTAGACCTGTTGGACGTATGTCTTGTGTTCTGTACTTTTTGTCTCTGGGACATCAACTGGTCAAAATATGAAATCTGTTTTTTAGCAAATCTGCAAGGGCCTTCAAAAAATTGATGCCGGCTTATCAGAGATGTATTTATTTATTTCACAGCCATGGTACTAAAAACATTGATTTGGATCTACTTTAATTAGGGACAGTGTTCCGCATAATGGAAACATATTTTTATTCACACAAATTGAGAAGTTATCATTGGAAATCGTCAAAAAAAACACATCTTATTCAACTCTTCATTTTCTCACTGTGTCCCTTACAGGCTGAGTTCAAAGGGTCCCACTCACTTTCACTGGAGGCTCATCTATGGGCCCACTGGAGGCTTATCTATGGGCCCACTGGAGGCTCATCTATGGGCCCACTGGAGGCTCATCTATGGGCCCACTGGAGGCTCATCTATGGGCCCACTGGAGGCTTATCTATGGGCCCACTGGAGGCTTATCTATGGGCCCACTGGAAGTATATCTATGGGACCACTGGAGGCTTATCTATGGGTCCACTGGAGGTATATCTATGGGACCACTGGAGGCTTATCTATGGGACCACTGGAGGCTTATCTATGGGCCCACTGGAGGCTTATCTATGGGTCCACTGGAGGCTTATCTATGGGACCACTGGAGGTATATCTATGGGACCACTGGAGGTATATCTATGGGACCACTGGAGGTATATCTATGGGACCACTGGAGGTATATCTATGGGTCCACTGGAGGTATATCTATGGGCCCACTGGAGGCTTATCTATGGGTCCACTGGAGGCTTATCTATGGGTCCACTGGAGGTTTATCTATGGGTCCACTGGAGGCTTATTTATGGGTCCACTGGAGGCTTATCTATGGGTCCACTGGAGGTTTATCTATGGGTCCACTGGAGGTTTATCTATGGGTCCACTGGAGGTTTATCTATGGGTCCACTGGAGGTATATCTATGGGTCCACTGGAGGCTTATCTTTAACCCAAACACCAGTTGACAGCCTCTAGTTTAATATCAGTCCCAAGGCTCAGTCCCTCTGCTCTTCTTGTGACCTTGTATTGAAACCTTTAGCTTCTTCAAATGACTGAACTATAGAGTGTAATCTGGAAGCCACTGATGGCATATGACTATTCACACACTGTCAACACTAATTCAATTTGACATCAACTGATAGACCATGTGTCACGTCTTGATCTGTTTTCACCTGTCCTTGTGCTTGTCTCCACCCCCCTCCAGGTGTCACCCATCTTCCCCACTTATCCCCTGGGTATTTATACTTGTGTTTTCTGTCTGTCCTGACTCTGAGCCCACCTACCTGACCACTCTGCCTGCACGTCCTGACTCTGAGCACACCTACCTGACCACTCTGCCTGCCCGTCCTGACTCTGAGCCCGCCTACCTGACCAATCTGTCTGCCCCTGTCCTGACTCTGAGCCCGCCTACCTGACCACTCTGCCTGCCCGTCCTGACTCTGAGCCCACCTACCTGACCACTCTGCCTGCCCCTGTCCTGACTCTGAGCCCGCCTGCCTGACCACTCTGCCTGTCCCTGACTCTGAGCCCCGCCTACCTGACCACTCTGCCTGTCCTGACTCTGAGCCCTCCTACCTGCCCACTTTGCCTGTCCTGACTCTGACCCCCCCCACCTACCTTACCACTCTGCCTGTCCTGACTCTGACCCCCCCCCACCTACCTGACCACTCTGCCTGTCCCTGACTCTGAGCCCCCCTCCTACCTGACCACTCTGCCTGTCCCTGACTCTGAGCCCCCCTCCTACCTGACCACTCTGCCTGTCCTGACTCTGAGCCCCCTCCTACCTGACCACTCTGCCTGTCCTGACTCTGAGCCCCCTCCTACCTGACCACTCTGCCTGTCCCTGACTCTGACCCCCCCTCCTACCTGACCACTCTGCCTGTCCTGACTCTGCCCCCCCTCCTACCTGACCACTCTGCCTGTCCTGACTCTGAGCCCCCCTCCTACCTGACCACTCTGCCTGTCCCTGACTCTGACCCCCCCTCCTACCTGACCACTCTGCCTGTCCCTGACTCTGAGCCCCCTCCTACCTGACCACTCTGCCTGTCCTGACTCTGAGCCCCCTCCTACCTGACCACTCTGCCTGTCCCTGACTCTGAGCCCCCCTCCTACATGACCACTCTGCCTGTCCCTGACTCTGAGCCCCCTCCTACATGACCACTCTGCCTGTCCTGACTCTGACCCCCCCCTCCTACCTGACCACTCTGCCTGTCCCTGACTCTGACCCCCCCCTCCTACCTGACCACTCTGCCTGTCCCTGACTCTGACCCCCCCCCCTCCTACCTGACCACTCTGCCTGTCCCTGACTCTGACCCCCCCCCCTCCTACCTGACCACTCTGCCTGTCCCTGACTCTGACCCCCCCCCCTCCTACCTGACCACTCTGCCTGTCCCTGACTCTGACCCCCCCCCCTCCTACCTGACCACTCTGCCTGTCCCTGACTCTGACCCTGACCCCCCCCTCCTACCTGACCACTGTCTGTCCATGACTCTGACCCCCCCCCCCCCCCTCCTACCTGACCACTCTGCCTGTCCCTGACTCTGACCCCCCCCCCTTTCCTACCTGACCCCTGCCTGTCCCTGACCTGACCCCCCTCCTACCTCTGCCTGTCCCTGACTCTGACCCCCCCTCCTACCTGACCACTGTCTGTCCTGACTCTGACCCCCCCCCCTCCTACCTGACCACTCTGCCTGTCCCTGACTCTGACCCCCCTCCTACCTGACCACTCTGCCTGTCCCTGACTCTGACCCCCCCCTCCTACCTGACCACTCTGCCTGTCCCTGACTCTGACCCCCCCCCTACCTGACCACTCTGCCTGTCCCTGACTCTGACCCCCCTCCTCCTACCTGACCACTCTGCCTGTCCCTGACTCTGACCCCCCCCTCCTACCTGACCACTGCCTGTCCTGACTCTGACCCCCCCCCTCCTACCTGACCACTGCCTGTCCTGACTCTGACCCCCCTCCTACCTGACCACTCTGCCTGTCCTGACTCTGACCCCCCTCCTACCTGACCACTCTGTCTGTCCTGACTCTGACCCCCCCCTCCTACCTGACCACTCTGCCTGTCCTGACTCTGACCCCCCCCTCCTACCTGACCTCTCTGCCTGTCCCTGACCCCCCCTCCTACCTGACCACTCTGCCTGTCCCTGACTCTGACCCCCCCCTCCTACCTGACCACTCTGCCTGTCCCTGACTCCCCCCCTCCTACCTGACCACTCTGCCTGTCCCTGACCCCCCCTCCTACCTGACCACTCTGCCTGTCCCCTGACCCCCCCTCCTACCTGACCACTCTGCCTGTCCCTGACTCTGACCCCCTCCTACCTGACCACTCTGCCTGTCCCTGACTCTGACCCCCCTCCTACCTGACCACTCTGCCTGTCCCTGACCCCCCCCCCCCCCCCCTACCTGACCCTCCCTCCTACCTGACCACTCTGCCTGTCCCTGACCTGACCCCCCCCCCTACCTGACCACTCTGCCTGTCCCTGACTCTGACCCCCCCCCTCCTACCTGACCACTCTGCCTGTCCCTGACTCTGACCCCCCCCTCCTACCTGACCACTCTGCCTGTCCCTGACTCTGACCCCCCCCCTCCTACCTGACCACTCTGCCTGTCCCTGACTCCCCCCCCTCCTACCTGACCACTCTGCCTGTCCCTGACTCCCCCTCCTACCTGACCACTCTGCCTGTCCCTGACTCTGACCCCCCCCTCCTACCTGACCACTCTGCCTGTCCCTGACCCCCCCTCCTACCTGACCACTCTGCCTGTCCTACCTTTGCCTGACCACTCTGGATGTCCCTGACTCCTGCCTGGACCTGTCGTTTGCCTGCCTGGACCTGTCGTTTGCCTGCCTGGACCTGTCGTTTGCCTGCCTGGACCTGTCGTTTGCCTGCCTGGACCTGTCGTTTGCCTGCCTGGACCTGTCGTTTGCCTGCCCGGACCTGTCGTTTGCCTGCCCCTGTTGCTACAATAAACATTGTTACTTCAACACAGTCTGCACTTGGGTCTTACCTGAAACCACAAGTACCATGAATCTTTCCACTTTACTGTCTTATCACTGGCTTTGTTACTTTCACTAGTCTCCATATCCGTTTCCTTCAACTCAAACCCTTCTACTCTTTCCAATAGGAAATACCCTCTCAATCACTACTGCTAATACACACACTCTCAAACTGTTTGTAACGGCTGTTGGAAGGAGTGGACCAAGATGCAGAGTGGTACGTGTTCATGATTTTCATTTGACTGAACACTAAAACACAAAACGTGAATAAATTAAACCAAAGCAGTCCTGTAAGGTGCAAAAAAAACAACACTAAACAGAAATGAACTACCCACAAGACACAGGTGGGAAAGGCTACCTAAGTATGGTTCTCAATCAGAGACAACGATAGACAGCTGCCTCTGATTGAGAACCACACCCGGCCAAACACACAGAAATAGAAAACATAGAACACAAAAACATAGAATGCCCACCCCAACCCCAACTCACGCCCTGATCAAACCAAAACAGAGACATGAAAAGGATCTCTAAGGTCAGGGCGTGATGATGTTCTGCTTTTACCCCAATTGAAAGGTTTAAAAACAAACAAAACGAACATGATAACATCTGTTCACCAGGAGGCCATTGTCCCCTTTTACTTCCTCATTGGAAGGCGTTGTTTGTATTTGTGACGGCTTTCTTCTGTGGACGAAGGAGAGGACCAAAGCGCAGCGTAGTTAGTGTTCATCATGTTTCATAAAGACAAAAACGTGAACACTACAAGATACAAAACAACAAATGTGAAAAAAACAAAACAGTTCTGTCTGGTGCAGACACACGAAGACAGAAGACAACCACCCACAAAAACCCAACACAAAACAGTTCTGTCTGGTGCAGACACACGAAGACAGAAGACAACCACCCACAAAAACCCAACACAAAACAGGCTACCTAAGTATGGTTCCCAATCAGAGACAATGACTAACACCTGCCTCTGATTAAGAACCACATCAGGCCAAACATAGAAACGGGAAAACTAGACACACAACATAGAATGCCCACTCAGCTCACGTCCTGCCCAACACTAAAACAAAGAAAACACAAAAGAACTATGGTCAGACCGTGACAGTATTTTAGTCTACCCTAATAATGATACAGTATATATTTATTAACAACTTCCGTTGGATGTTCACTTCCTGCTTCACACTCATTAATTAAATGTTTATTATTTTGAGATTAATTATGTAATACGCCGAAATGCCAATTCAGAAGGGGAGGGACACATGTTGGAGGGAAATTCCTTTTTTAGGTAACGTAGCTCTAGAGACTAGAGTTTCTTTCTAGGATCAACATTCATTATAACTGGGCTAGCACTGCCTATCAGCCCACTGTCATTGGAGCGCTCTGTCCATAATGAGTCTGGCACCTGAGACAGAATGGACAGAATAGACAGAGACAGTTTCCCACTCTGTCTCGGGGAGTGGTCACATTTTGCCCTACTCGCAAATTGGTTTAGAACTTCGTTGTTGGGGATATCAATGGAAACTCCGTCTGCAGTGCTATAAATTGAAGCATTAAGTTAAAGTTAACCAATCTCTTCCTAGCAAGTTAAATGGTTGAGTAAGTGAATACAAAAGAAAACGATGTTTAACATTCATTGGTCCTATTGAACCCAACGGTATTCTATACTGGCCCAACAGTATTCTATACTGGCCCAACGGTATTCTATACTGGCCCATCGGTATTCTATACTGGCCCAACAGTATTCTATACTGGCCCAACAGTATTCTATACTGGCCCAACAGTATTCTATACTGGCCCAACGGTATTACATACTGGCCCAACAGTATTCTATACTGGCCCAACAGTATTCTATACTGGCCCAACGGTATTCTATACTGGTCCAACGGTATTCTATACTGGCCCAACAGTATTCTATACTGGCCCATCGGTATTCTATACTGGCCCAACAGTATTCTATACTGGCCCAACAGTATTCTATACTGGTCCAACAGTATTCTATACTGGCCCAACAGTATTCTATACTGGCCCAATGGTATTCTATACTGGCCCAACGGTATTCTATACTGGCCCAACGGTATTCTATACTGGCCCAACGGTATTCTATACTGGCCCAACGGTATTCTATACTGGCCCAACGGTATTCTATACTGGCCCAACGGTATTCTATACTGTATTCTATACTGGCCCAACAGTATTGTATACTGGTCCAACAGTATTCTATACTGGCCCAACAGTATTCTATACTGGCCCAACAGTATTCTATACTGGCCCAACGGTATTCTATACTGGCCCAACAGTATTCTATACCCAACAGTATTCTATACTTCCAACAGTATTCTATACTGGCCCAACAGTATTCTATACTGGCCCAACAGTATTCTATACTGGCCCAACAGTATTCTATACTGGCCCAACAGTATTCTATACTGGTCCAACAGTATTCTATACTGGTCCAACAGTATTCTATACTGGTCCAACAGTATTCTATACTCCAACAGTATTCTATACTGGTCCAACAGTATTCTATACTGGTCCAACAGTATTCTATACTGGTCCAACAGTATTCTATACTGGTCCAACAGTATTCTATACTGGCCCAACAGTATTCTATACTGGCCCAACAGTATTCTATACTGGCCCAACAGTATTCTATACTGGCCCAACAGTATTCTATACTGGTCCAACAGTATTCTATACTGGCCCAACAGTATTCTATACTGGTCCAACAGTATTCTATACTGGCCCAACAGTATTCTATACTGGCCCAACAGTATTCTATACTGGCCCAACGGTATTCTATACTGGCCCAACAGTATTCTATACTGGCCCAACAGTATTCTATACTGGCCCAACGGTATTCTATACTGGCCCAACGGTATTCTATACTGGCCCAACGGTATTCTATACTGGCCCAACGGTATTCTATACTGGCCCATCGGTATTCTATACTGGCCCAACGGTATTCTATACTGGCCTGTATTCTATACTGGCCCAACAGTATTCTATACTGGCCCAACGGTATTCTATACTGGCCCAACGGTATTCTATACTGGCCCAACGGTATTCTATACTGGCCCATCGGTATTCTATACTGGCCCAACAGTATTCTATACTGGCCCAACAGTATTCTATACTGGCCCAACAGTATTCTATACTGGTCCAACAGTATTCTATACTGGCCCAACAGTATTCTATACTGGCCCATCGGTATTCTATACTGGCCCAACAGTATTCTATACTGGCCCAACGGTATTCTATACTGGCCCAACGGTATTCTATACTGGCCCAACGGTATTCTATACTGGCCCAACGGTATTCTATACTGGCCCAACGGTATTCTATACTGGCCCAACGGTATTCTATACTGGCCCAACGGTATTCTATCAACGGTATTCTATACTGGCCCAACGGTATTCTATACTGGCCCAACAGTATTCTATACTGGCCCAACAGTATTCTATACTGGCCCAACGGTATTCTATACTGGCCCAAAAGTATTCTATACTGTCCCAACGGTATTCTATACTGGCCCAACAGTATTCTATACTGGCCCAACAGTATTCTATACTGGCCCAACAGTATTCTATACTGGCCCAACAGTATTCTATACTGGCCCAACAGTATACCATACGGGCCCAACAGTATTCTATACTGGCCCAACAGTATTCTATACTGGCCCAACAGTATTCTATACTGGTCCAACAGTATTCTATACTGGTCCAACAGTATTCTATACTGGCCCAACAGTATTCTATACTGGCCCAACAGTATTCTATACTGGCCCAACAGTATTCTATACTGGCCCAACAGTATTCTATACTGGTCCAACAGTATTCTATACTGGTCCAACAGTATTCTATACTGGACAGTATTCTATACTGGCCCAACAGTATTCTATACTGGTCCAACAGTATTCTATACTGGTCCAACAGTATTCTATACTGGTCCAACAGTATTCTATACTGGCCCAACAGTATTCTATACTGGCCCAACAGTATTCTATACTGGTCCAACAGTATTCTATATTGGCCCAACAGTATTCTATACTGGCCCAACAGTATTCTATACTGGTCCAACAGTATTCTATACTGGCCCAACAGTATTCTATACTGGTCCAACAGTATTCTATACTGGCCCAACAGTATTCTATACTGGCCCATCGGTATTCTATACTGGCCCAACAGTATTCTATACTGGCCCAACAGTATTCTATACTGGTCCAACAGTATTCTATACTGGCCCAACAGTATTCTATACTGGTCCAACGGTATTCTATACTGGCCCAACGGTATTCTATACTGGCCCATCGGTATTCTATACTGGCCCAACGGTATTCTATACTGGCCCAACGGTATTCTATACTGGCCCAACGGTATTCTATACTGGCCCAACGGTATTCTATACTGGCCCATCGGTATTCTATACTGGCCCAACGGTATTCTATACTGGCCCAACGGTATTCTATACTGGCCCAACGGTATTCTATACTGGCCCAACGGTATTCTATACTGGCCCAACGGTATTCTATACTGGCCCAACAGTATTCTATACTGGCCCAACAGTATTCTATACTGGCCCCGGTATTCTATACTGGCCCAACAGTATTCTATACTGGCCCAACAGTATTCTATACTGGTCCAACAGTATTCTATACTGGTCCAACAGTATTCTATACTGGCCCAACAGTATACCATCAACAGTATATCATACTGGACAGTATACCATACTGGCCCAACAGTATTCTATAATGGCCCAACAGTATTCTATACTGGCCCAACAGTATTCTATACTGGCCCAACAGCATACCATACTGGCCCAACAGTATTCTATACTGGCCCAACAGTATTATATACTTGCCCAACAGTATTATATACTGGCCCAGCAGTATTTATACTGGCTCAACAGTATTCCATACTGACCCAACAGTACACTATACCGGCCAAACAGTACAATGTACTGGCCCAACAGTACACTATACTGGGCCAACAGTACACTTTACTGGCCCAACAGTACACTATACTGGCCCAACAGTATACTATACGGGCCCAACAACACACTATACTGACCCAACAGTATTCTATACAACAGTACACTATACTGGCCCAACAGTACTATCTGGCCCAACAGTACACTTTACTGGCCCAACAGTATACTATACTTGCCCAACAGTATACTATTGGCCCAACAGCACACTTTACTGGCCCAACAGTATACTATACTGACCCAACAGTATACTATACTGACCCAACAGTATACTATACTGGCCCAACAGTACACTATACTGGGCCAACAGCACACTATACTGGCCCAACTGTATTCCTTACTGACCCAAAGGAATTCCACACTGACCCAACGATATTCCACACTGACCCAACGATATTCTACACTGACCCAACGATATTCCACACTGACCCAACTGTATTCCTATACTGACCCAACGGTATTCCACACTGACCCAACTGGCCCAACGGTATTCTATACTGGCCCAACAGTATTCTATACTGGCCCAACAGTACCCTATACTGGCCCAACAGTATTCCATTGGCCCAACAGTATATCATAATGTCCCAACAGTATACCATACTTGCCCAACAGTATTCTATACTGGCCCAACAGTATTCTATACTGGCCCAACAGTATTCTATACTGGCCCAACAGTATTCCATACTGTCCCAACAGTATACCATACTGTCCCAACAGTATTCTATACTGGCCCAACAGTATTCTATACTGGCCCAACAGTATTCTATACTGGCCCAACAGTATACCATACAGGCCCAACAGTATATCATACTGTCCCAACAGTATACCATACTGGCCCAACAGTATTCTATAATGGCCCAACAGTATTCTATACTGGCCCAACAGTATTCCATACTGGCCCAACAGTACACTATGCTGGCCCAACAGTACACTTTACTGGCCCAACAGTATACTATACTTGCCCAACAGTATACTATACTGGCCCAACAGCACACTTTACTGGCCCAACAGTATACTATACTGACCCAGCAGTATACTATACTGACCCAACAGTATACTATACTGGCCCAACAGTACACTATACTGGGCCAACAGCACACTATACTGGCCCAACTGTATTCCTTACTGACCCAAAGGAATTCCACACTGACTGATATTCCACACTGACCCAACGATATTCCACACTGACCCAACGATATTCCACACTGACCCAACTGTATTCCTATACTGACCCAACGGTATTCCACACTGACCCAACGGTATTCCACACTGACCCAACGGTATTCCACACTGACCCAACATTATTCTATACTGACCCAACAGTATTCCACACTGACCCAACAGTATTCCACACTGACCCAACGGTATTCCACACTGACCCAACGGTATTCCACACTGACCCAACAGTATTCCACACTGACCCAACGGTATTCCACACTGACCCAACAGTATTCCATACTGACCCAACGGTATTCCACACTGACCCAACAGTATTTTATACTGACCCAACGGTATTCCATACTGACCCAACGGTATTCTACATTGACCAAACAGTATTCTATAAAGACCCAACAGTATTCTATACTGACCCAACAGTATTCCACATTGACCCAACGGTATTCCACACTGACCCAACAGTATTCTATCCTGACCCAACAGTATTCTATACTGACCCAACGGTATTCCACACTGACCCAACGGTATTCTATACTGACCCAACAGTATTCCACACTGACCCAACAGTATTCCACACTGACCCAACGGTATTCCACACTGACCCAACAGTATTCCATACTGACCCAACGGTATTCTACATTGACCAAACAGTATTCTATACTGACCCAACAGTATTCCACATTGACCCAACAGTATTCTATACTGACCCAACGGTATTCTATACTGACCCAACGGTATTCTATACTGACCCAACGGTATTCTATACTGACCCAACGGTATTCCATACTGACCCAACGGTATTCTATACTGACCCAACAGTATTCTATACTGACCCAACAGTATTCCACATTGACCCAACGGTATTCCACATTGACCCAACAGTATTCTATACTGACCCAACAGTATTCACCTGCAAGTGTAGAGAAACCAAGCCCTATTGATTTACTGAAACAGTACTGAAACAGTATTTTTCACTTGATTGTAGGAAAACCAATATCTACTATTAGAGACACCTCTGTGCTCCCATTGATCAATGTTAACCGGACAGATTCATTATTATAGGAAAATTGTTCTGCCCCATTCATCTCCCAAATTCTGAGGACGAGGAGGGCAAGAGATCTTTCACCGTTAAGGTTCGGCTGAAAATAAGACCCTCAGAGATATTTTTAAACAAGATCTCTTACCTTCTTGTGGCCAGAAGGATATCTGGGTCCAAGCCGAACGAAACGGGTCAAAAAGTCCTTTCCCTCTCATCCGGGTCACGGCACTAAATGCTGTGGAAAATTAGATCCAAAGATTAAGAAAGACCATTTAATTGTATAATATAAACATATTGAATCAAGCAGCTGCAGGGGACACCTATCACTGTTCTGTAGGGGAGATCTATCAGTAATCTGTAGGGGAGATCTATCAGTAATCTGTAGGGGAGATCTATCACTAATCTGCAGGGGAGATTTATCACTGTTCCGTAGGGGAGATCTATCACTAATCTGTAGGGGAGATCAATCACTGTTCTGTAGGGGAGATCTATCACTGTTCTGTAGGGGAGATCTATCACTGTTCTGTAGGGGAGATCTATCACTAATCTGCAGGGGAGATCTATCACTGTTCTGTAGGGGAGATCAATCACTGTTCTGTAGGGGAGATCTATCACTAATCTGATTTATCACTGTTCTGTAGGGAGATCTATCACTAATCTAGGGAGATCAATCTGTTCTGTAGGGAGATCTATCACTAATCTGTAGGGAGATCTATCACTGTTCTGTAGGGGAGATCTATCACTAATCTGCAGGGGAGATCTATCACTGTTCTGTAGGGGAGATCTATCATCATCTGTAGGGAGATCTGTAATCTGTAGGGGAGATCTATCACTAATCTGTAGGGAGATCTATCACTGTTCTGTAGGGGAGATCTATCACGAATCTGCAGGGAGATCTATCACTAATCTGCAGGGGAGATCTATCACTAATCTGTAGGGGAGATCTATCACTGTTCTGTAGGGGAGATCTATCACTGTTCTGTATGGGAGATCAATCACTGAATCTGTATGGGAGATCTATCGAATCTGCAGGGGAGATCTCAGTAATCTGCAGGGGAGATCTATCAGTAATCTGTAGGGGAGATCTATCACTAATCTGCAGGGGAGATCTATCACTAATCTCAGGGGAGATCTATCAGTAATCTGTAGGGAGATCAATCACTGTTCTGTAGGGGAGATCTATCACTGAATCTGCAGGGGAGATCTATCAGTAATCTCAGGGGAGATCTGTAATCTGTAGGGGAGATCTATCACTAATCTGCAGGGAGATCTATCACTAATCTGCAGGGAGATCTATCATAATCTGCAGGGGAGATCTATCACTAATCTGCAGGGGAGATCTATAACTAATCTGCAGGGGAGATCTATCACTAATCTGCAGGGGAGATCTATCACTGTTCTGTAGGGGAGATCAATCACTGTTCTGTAGGGGAGATCAATCACTGTTCTGTAGGGGAGATCAATCACTGTTCTGTAGGGGAGATCAATCACTGTTCTGTAGGGGAGATCAATCACTGTTCTGTAGGGGAGATCAATCACTGTTCTGTAGGGGAGATCAATCACTGTTCTGTAGATCATGACCTTCTTATCTATGGCTGGTTATTACATTACCTTCTTATCTATGGCTGGCTAGATCATGTCCTTCTTATCTATGGCTGGCTAGATCATGTCCTTCTTATCTATGGCTGGTTAGATCATGACCTTATCTATGGCTGGTTAGAATATGACCTTCTTATCTATGGCTGGTTAGAACATTACCTTCTTATCTATGGCTGGTTAGATCATGACCTTCTTATCTATGGCTGGTTAGATCATGACCTTCTTATCTATGGCTGGTTAGAACATTACCTTCTTATCTATGGCTGGTTAGATCATGACCTTCTTATCTATGGCTGGTTAGAATATGACCTTCTTATCTATGGCTGGTTAGAACATTGTTCTTATCTATGGCTGGTTAGATCAACCTTCTTATCTATGGCTGGTTAGAACATTACCTTCTTATCTATGGCTGGTTAGATCATGACCTTCTTATCTATGGCTGGTTAGAATATGACCTTCTTATCTATGGCTGGTTAGAACATTACCTTCTTATCTATGGCTGGTTAGATCATGACCTTCTTATCTATGGCTGGTTAGAACATTACCTTCTTGTCTATGGCTGGTTACAACATGACCTAGATAGTTTTAGGTGTTGAGAAACGTCTCGTTAAATAAATGTTTCTCTTTGTCTTATTGTTCCATGTTCAGTCCAGGGTCCACAGGACAAGTCTGATGGTCCCCTACTCCTCTCATCTTCACCCTAAGTGAAACCCATATGTCGTGTGTGTGTCGTATGTGCTCCTGTAGTGACAGATGGGCGGGGTTTGCTGTAGCCTGTGCGTGACGTGCGTGGGTGGGTTGTGTAGCCTCCTGTAGTGACAGATGGGAGGGGTTTGCTGTAGCCTACAGATGGACAGGGTTTACTGTAGTCTGCCTGGAGTGACAGATGGGAGGGGTTTGCTGTAGCCTGACAGATGGACAGGGTTTGCTGTAGTCTGCCTGGAGTGACAGATGGGAGGGGTTTGCTGTATGACAGATAGGGGTTTGCTGTAGTCTGCCTGGTGACAGATGGGAGGGGTTTGCTGTAGTCTGCCTGGAGTGACAGATGGGAGGGGTTTGCTGTAGTCTGCCTGGAGTGACAGATGGGAGGGGTTTGCTGTAGTCTGCCTGGAGTGACAGATGGGAGGGGTTTGCTGTAGTCTGCCTGGAGTTACAGATGGGAGGGGTTTGCTGTAGTCTGCCTGGAGTGACAGATGGGCGGGGTTTGCTGTAGTCTGCCTGGAGTGACAGATGGGCGGGGTTTTAGTCTGCCTGGAGTGACAGATGGGAGGGGTTTGCTGTAGTCTCTGGAGTGACAGATGGGCGGGGTTTGCTGTAGTCTGCCTGGAGTGACAGATGGGCGGGGTTTGCTGTAGTCTGCCTGGAGTGACAGATGGGAGGGGTTTGCTGTAGTCTGCCTGGAGTGACAGATGGGAGGGGTTTGCTGTAGTCTGCCTGGAGTGACAGATGGGAGGGGTTTGCTGTAGTCTGCCTGGAGTGACAGATGGGCGGGGTTTGCTGTAGTCTGCCTGGAGTGACAGATGGGAGGGGTTTGCTGTAGTCTGCCTGGAGTGACAGATGGGAGGGGTTTGCTGTAGTCTGCCTGGAGTGACAGATGGGAGGGGTTTGCTGTAGTCTGCCTGGAGTGACAGATGGGCGGGGTTTGCTGTAGTCTGCCTGGAGTTACAGATGGGCGGGGTTTGCTGTAGTCTGCCTGGAGTGACAGATGGGAGGGGTTTGCTGTAGTCTGCCTGGAGTGACAGATGGGCGGGGTTTGCTGTAGTCTGCCTGGAGTGACAGATGGGCGGGGTTTGCTGTAGTCTGCCTGGAGTGACAGATGGGCGGGGTTTGCTGTAGTCTGCCTGGAGTGACAGATGGGCGGGGTTTGCTGTAGTCTGCCTGGAGTGACAGATGGGCGGGGTTTGCTGTAGTCTGCCTGGAGTGACAGATGGGCGGGGTTTGCTGTAGTCTGCCTGGAGTGACAGATGGGCGGGGTTTGCTGTAGTCTGCCTGGAGTGACAGATGGGCGGGGTTTGCTGTAGTCTGCCTGGAGTGACAGATGGGCGGGGTTTGCTGTAGTCTGCCTGGAGTGACAGATGGGCGGGGTTTGCTGTAGTCTGCCTGGAGTGACAGATGGGCGGGGTTTGCTGTAGTCTGCCTGGAGTGACAGATGGGCGGGGTTTGCTGAGTCTGCCTGTGACAGATGGGAGGGGTTTGCTGTAGTCTGCCTGGAGTGACAGATGGGAGGGGTTTGCTGTAGTCTGCCTGGAGTGACAGATGGGCGGGGTTTGCTGTAGTCTGCCTGGAGTGACAGATGGGAGGGGTTTGCTGGTCTGCCTGGAGTGACAGATGGGCGGGGTTTGCTGTAGTCTGCCTGGAGTGACAGATGGGAGGGGTTTGCTGTAGTCTGCCTGGAGTGACAGATGGGCGGGGTTTGCTGTAGTCTGCCTGGAGTGACAGATGGGCGGGGTTTGCTGTAGTCTGCTTGGAGTGACAGATGGGCGGGGTTTGCTGTAGTCTGCCTGGAGTGACAGATGGGAGGGGTTTGCTGTAGTCTGCCTGGAGTGACAGATGGGAGGGGTTTGCTGTAGTCTGCCTGGAGTGACAGATGGGCGGGGTTTGCTGTAGTCTGCCTGGAGTGACAGATGGGAGGGTTTGCTGTAGTCTGCCTGGAGTGACAGATGGGAGGGGTTTGCTGTAGTCTGCCTGGAGTGACAGATGGGAGGGGTTTGCTGTAGTCTGCCTGGAGTGACAGATGGGAGGGGTTTGCTGTAGTCTGCCTGGAGTGACAGATGGGAGGGGTTTGCTGTAGTCTGCCTGGAGTGACAGATGGGCGGGGTTTGCTGTAGTCTGCCTGGAGTGACAGATGGGCGGGGTTTGCTGTAGTCTGCCTGGAGTGACAGATGGGAGGGGTTTGCTGTAGTCTGCCTGGAGTGACAGATGGGCGGGGTTTGCTGTAGTCTGCCTGGAGTGACAGATGGGAGGGGTTTGCTGTAGTCTGCCTGGAGTGACAGATGGGCGGGGTTTGCTGTAGTCTGCCTGGAGTGACAGATGGGCGGGGTTTGCTGTAGTCTGCTTGTGACAGATGGGCGGGGTTTGCTGTAGTCTGCCTGGAGTGACAGATGGGAGGGGTTTGCTGTAGTCTGCCTGGAGTGACAGATGGGAGGGGTTTGCTGTAGTCTGCCTGGAGTGACAGATGGGAGGGGTTTGCTGTAGTCTGCCTGGAGTGACAGATGGGCGGGGTTTGCTGTAGTCTGCCTGGAGTGACAGATGGGAGGGGTTTGCTGTAGTCTGCCTGGAGTGACAGATGGGAGGGGTTTGCTGTAGTCTGCCTGGAGTGACAGATGGGAGGGGTTTGCTGTAGTCTGCCTGGAGTGACAGATGGGAGGGGTTTGGGTCTGCCTTGACAGATGGGAGGGGTTTGCTGTAGTCTGCCTGGAGTGACAGATGGGCGGGGTTTGCTGTAGTCTGCCTGGAGTGACAGATGGGCGGGGTTTGCTGTAGTCTGCCTGGAGTGACAGATGGGCGGGGTTTGCTGTAGTCTGCCTGGAGTGACAGATGGGCGGGGTTTGCTGTAGTCTGCCTGGAGTGACAGATGGGCGGGGTTTGCTGTAGTCTGCCTGGAGTGGATGGGAGGGGTTTGCTGTAGTCTGCCTGGAGTGACAGATGGGAGGGTTTGCTGTAGTCTGCCTGGAGTGACAGATGGGCGGGGTTTGCTGTAGTCTGCCTGGAGTGACAGATGGGCGGGGTTTGCTGTAGTCTGCCTGGAGTGACAGATGGGCGGGGTTTCCTGTAGTCTGCCTGGAGTGACAGATGGGCGGGGTTTGCTGTAGTCTGCCTGGAGTGACAGATGGGCGGGGTTTGCAGATTTGATTGGTTTCATGGTCTAGGCTCCAGATATAGTATTTGAAGCCACTTCTGCTGTATGGCTGTGTTCCATAATCAGGACACACACACACACACACACACACACACACACACACACACACACACACACACACACACACACACACACACACACACACACACACACACACACACACACACACACACACACACACACACACACACACACACACACACACACACACACACACACACACACACACACACACACACACACACTGTTTCTCCTTCAGGCCAAGCTCGCTAACTTGTTGGTGCTGTGAAAAGCCCCCAGGCTGAAGGAAACGGTCAAGAGACACTGATCTCCAGAGACAGCTGATAAATAACATGTTAGTCAGGCTGTAGGGCCTGTAGTTAGAATACAGTACATGAGGCATCTGTACCAGAGGCCCATAACTACTGCAGAGTCAGATCACATCACGACCACCTAGTGGGATGGAAATAAACACCTGTCTTGATGGATAGATGGACCAACCCTAAACCT